>NC_089585.1:113974719-114114719 GCF_019320115.1 Miscanthus floridulus | reverse complement strand
AGGAGAAGAAATAATGCTATAGACGCTTGTACCATGACAGGAGTGTGGACAACATAGAGAAGTACAAGGTGACAAAGAAGACTGCAAAGCGAGCTATAAGTGTGGCAAAGGGTAGAGCGTACGGGGATCTTTACTAACATTTGAGTACGAAGAAAGGAGAGAAGGACATTTATAGGATGACTAGGGTTCGTGAGAGAAAAACAAGGGACTTCAACCAAGTTAAGTGCATTAAGAATGAAAGGGAGCATCTCCTGGTGAAGGAGGATGAGATCCGACATCGATGGCAAGAGTATTTTGATAAATTGTTCAATGGTGAGAATACGGACACAACCTTTCAGTTGGATGACTCTTTTGATGACACCAATAGGCGCTTTGTGCGGAGAATCCAAGAATCTGAGGTTAGAGAGGCGTTGAAAAGGATGAAAGGAGGTAAGGCGATGGGACCGGATGGTATCCCAATCGAGGTGTAAAGATGCCTCGGGGACATAGATATAGTATGGCTAATCAAGTTGTTCAACCATATTTTTCGATCGAACAAGATGCCTGACGAGTGGAGGAGAAGTATATTGGTACCGATCTACAAGAATAAAGGGGATATTCAAAGTTGTACTAATTATCGGGAAATTAAGCTAATGAGCCACACTATGAAGCTATGGGAGAGAGTTATCGAGCATCGCTTGAGAGCAATAACGTGGGTCTCTATGAACCAATTTGATTTTATGCCTGGAAGGTCAACCATGGAAGCCATTTTCTTAACAAGACAAGTTATGGAGCGATATAGGGAGAAGAAGAAGGACCTACAAATGATTTTTATTGACTTGGAGGAGGCTTATGATAAAATACCAAGGAATGTTATGTGGTGGGCTTTGGACAAACATAAAGTCCCAACGAAGTACGTCAAGCTCATTAAGGACATGTACAACAATGTTGTGACTAGTGTTCGAACAAGTGATGGAGACACGGATGACTTCCCGATTAGGATATGACTACATCAAGGGTCAGCTTTGAGCCCTTATCTGTTTGCCTTAGTGATGGATGAGGTCACAAGGGACATACAAGGGGACATCCCTTGGTGTATGCTTTTCACAGACGATGTACTGCTAGTTGATGAAAGCCGGACATGAGTGAATCAGAAACTGAAGTTATGGCGGGAGACTTTGGAGTCCAAAGGTTTTAGACTCAGTAGAACTAAAACTGAGTATATGAGATGTGACTTCGGCACTACTACTCGGGAGGAGGAAGATATTAGTTTGGAAGGTCAAGTAGTACCTAGGAAGGATATCTTTCGATATTTAGGATCAATGCTACAGAGAGACGATGATATTGATGAAGATGTTAGCCATAGAATCAAAGCATGGTGGATGAAGTGGCGCCAAACATCTGGTGTCCTATGTGACAAAAGGGTACCACAGAAGCTAAAAGGCAAGTTTTATAGGACGACGATTAGACCTGCTATGTTGTATGGTGTAGAATGTTGACCTACGAAAAGATGACATGTTCAACAGATAAGTGTCGCGGGAATGCGCATGTTGCGTTGGATTTACGGTTATTCAAGAAGGGATCGAGTTCGGAACGATGATATACGCGATAGATTAGGGGTAGCACCAATTGAAGAAAAGCTTGTCCAACACCGGTTGAGATGGTTTGGACATGTCCAACGGAGACCTCCAGAGGCACCGGTGCATAGTGGAATCCTAAGCCAGGATAGTAACGTGAAAAGAGGCAGAGAAAGACCGAAGTTGACTTGGGTAGAGGCAATAAAAGAAGACTTGAAACGATGGAATATACCCAAAGACTTAGCCTTAGATAGGAGTACTTGGAAAACAGCTATTCACGTGCCTGAACCTTGATTGCTTCTGCTGGGTTTCAACTCTAGCCTACCCTAACTTGTTTGGGACTTAAAAGCTTTGCTGTTGTTGTTGTTATAAAATATTGTATCAAATCCAATTCACAAGTAACAAACTGTATCATGACTGGTATGATTTCTAACATCGAATGAGTCTCTCAGGCAATGAGTTGCTGAAGAAAAACTGTATTGAAAAATACTGATGGTACAAACAGTCACCAGAATCCGTTGTATTGTCAGCAAAAGTTATCTTACATGGGCAACTTACAATCTTACATAAGTTAGTGCATCAAACTACTTTGCTACGCCCTATGCAAGCAAACTGTACAAGGCTCAATAAAAACACGAACTCTTATTGTTTGTTCACGTCGCCCAAGTATCGAAACGACAAGGCAGCACCAAAGTTCCTCCGCTCCTCCTCGAAGCCATCGCTTGTGTCGTCGCTGGAGCTGGACTCTGGATGAACCGTTGAAATAGCTGGGCACGACTCATGGATGCCTTTGACTATGCAGTCTTTGGTCACGAGCATCTTCACTTGCCCAGCATGGGAGATCTCTACCACGACTTTGCCATCATCCGTGGGAAGAGGCTGCTTCCAGGGCTCCCATCCATTCCCATGTTTTGGCAAGACTTCTAGGGGGCTCCAGCTCCTCCTGAGCTGCTACTGTAGCAGGGAGCTGTTTTTTCTCACTCCACGCGAAATGAACTAGGAGCCCGAAGAAGCCTCGTTTTCTAGCTCCTTTGGCTCCGTCTCCTCCGGCAAGCATGGAGCCGGAGCCCGAGAGAGCCCTGCCAAAGAGGGCCTAAGCATGATCAGTTGCTCCTCTGAGGAACTCGAATCGAACACGGTGAGCCTGACCATGAAAAGACAAAAGAATTTTATTGCTCACGAACTAGTTTTCTTTGAATTGAAGGTCGAATCTCCAGAAGCAGGGTGGTTTTATTTTGACTAGGCTTTAAATTGTTTAATCCCCGAACGCTCCTCCGAAGGGAGGCCCACTGCCGAGCCATCCGTCCTCATAGCCCGGCGTCCGTGCTGAGCCAACCGTGCCTGCCTTCTCCCCTGACTCATCGCCCCAACAACAAAAACAAAGATAAGTCCAATCCTCCCAACTGAAAGGTCATAAATGGTTAGAGGGAGTGAATAGCCTAATAAAAAAAATCCTTCAAGACACTAGAGCAAAGTGATTAGATAACTAAATGGCGAAATAGAGGTTTTGCTTTAGCTCTACTTGTTAGGCAAGCCACCTACCAATAGTTCTAGTCGATTAAAATCACTATGACACACAAGAAGCTATGTCGCTACTTTAACCACTAAAGAGCTAGCTAGCAAAGAGATTACAACTAAAAGCAACTAGCTACTCAACTAATTTCTACTCTAGTCAACTAGCTACACAAGGTAACAACTACCACTACACAAATATATCAAGAATGTAATACAAGAGTGATAGAGTGTGATACCAACGCCGGGCAAGAGATAAATCAGTCACAATATGAACACCAAGAGACACAATGATTTATCCCGAGGTTCACTTGATTGCCGACAAGCTAGTCCCCGTTGTGTCGACCGTTCACTTGGTGGTTCACGAGCTAATAGGCGTCACAAGCCTAGCCTTACACAAGGGTGTCGCAAGAACCTACACAAATGAGGGTACTCAATGACACGAGCAATTTACTAGAGTGGCTTTTGGCGCTCCGCCAGGGAATAAGCCCAAGAATCCCTCACAATCACAACGATCGGAGCCGAAGATAATCACCACCCTCCACTCAACATCCCGCTGCTCTAAGCTATATACGTGGCAACAACCACCAAGAGTAACAAGCAATCCCGCAGCTCACACGATCACTAATCTCACTAGATGCTAGAACTCTAAGCAAATGCACTAATATCTCTCCCAATCTCACTTGGATGATGAATCAATGAAGGAGGTGAGTGGGAGGTGTTTGGCTTAGCTCACAAGGATGCATCAATGATCAAAATGTCCAAGAGAGTGAGCAAGAGCCGGCCAATGCATATTTATAGAGCCCTCAAGGCTCAAAAAGCTGTTGGCTACTTTACCTCAGCTGCTGCAGGGGCATCGAATAAGTCCAGCCATCGGACGCTGCCATAGCGTTCGATGCACCATGTGTCACACTTTGGTGAACTAGCCGTTTTGAAAGAGCCATTGGCGCCTAATGGCTACCTGTCAGTTAGCGTCCGATGACCACACTGAACCCTAAGGCTTTAGCGTCCGATGAGGAACAGAGAGCATCTAGAGACGTCAAATTCACATCAGACGTGTCTGACGCCCTCCATTGGACTCTACTTAGCATCCGAAGAATTATTTCTAGAGACAGAGAGGAGGCAAAACACATCGGACCCTACGGGATAGCGCCCGATGCATCTAGCTTTCGAGTCTGATGCTCTCTATTGTGCCTGGCTTCGAAGTGAATAATAACCTTAGACCATCCGATGCTGACTTCTCCAGAGTCTGATGCAACTTAGGGAGTTCTACTACGCTAAGGTTGCCCATTGGACTTCTACTGCTCGGTCGGGAAGCAGAGAATCTCTCCCCTGGGAGACCGATGACCATAAACTTGGGGTTCTCACAAACTTACTCGCTAGCAGCATGGGCATGGCGTTCTTGGCCACCAAGGCCATCGTCGTATCGAGTCCATCCTAATGAGGGACCTAAGACTCTGAGCATGACTCATGAGCATGAGATTACAAACGAAAGTAATTTCATGATAATGGGAACGACCCAGTTATAATATACGGCGGCAAAACCCGCAATGCCACCACCGTCTATATGGCGGCAAAGACCATAGAGTCTCGGCTGGCTCCTTAGCTAGACCCCCATGGCACACAAACCCGAGCTGGTGGCTCAGCTTCAGGACACCTCCTCCCTGAGGATCCAAGCCGATCGGTGTCGACTGCCATGCATGGAGCCAAAGCCGAGCCTCGCTCCCTCTGGTACAGAGGGGCTGTGATTGACCCACCCCGGCTAACCCTCCCCAGGAAAAGTGGAAGAAAAGTCCTTTGGTGACCTAGGCTGGCTCCTCGGTTGGACCCCCGCGACACACAAACCCGAGCCGGTGGCTCAGCTTCGGGACGCCTCCTCCCTGAGGATCCAACCCGGTCGGTGTCGACCGCCATGCCTAGAGCCAAAGCTGAGCCTCACTCCCTCTGGTATGGAGGGGCCATGATTGACCCGCCTTGACTGACCCTCCCCCAAAAAAGTGGAAGAAAAGTCCTCTAGTGACCTAGGCTGGCTCCTCGGCTGGACCCCCGCGGCACACAAACCCGAGTCGATGGCTCAACTTCGGGACGCCTCCTCCCTAAGGATCCAATATGGTCAGTGTCAACCACCATGCCTAGAGCCAAAGCCGAGCCTCACTCCCTCTGGTATGGAGGGGCCGCGACTGACCCGCCCCGGCTGACCCTCCCCGAAAAAGTGGAAGAAAAGTCCTTCGATGACCTACATCGCTAGAATTCTTCCACTTTCTAGGGGAAGGGGACGGGGGAAGGGGTGCTTCACGTCGTGTCATCACCCCTCCTTCACCAAAATCCTTCCACTCTCATGGGAGCGATTTGCTCGGCGAAGGGGAGGATCACTCAAAGGGCAATGTCACACTCCAATGCCGCCATGATTGAGAGGAGATGAGTTTGGGGAAGAAGAGAGGTTGCCGGAGTGGAGATTGAGGGCGTCATGCCTCGGGGGCTCCCCTTTATAGCCCAAGGCAAAGGGCCACAGGGGGCACCAGCACTCTGATCGGCCATCAACGGCATGGACCCTGGGGCTAGTTGGGCGCCCCTCAATCTCAATGAACTGGCATTGAGCGATTGCGTGAATACGGTCGCACAATAAAAGTAGAGTTAGGCATGGCATTAATGGCCAGTCACGCCCCCGCTCCACTTCCCATCAAACATGTCGCCCACTCCACGCACGCCTCCTCAGAAGGCTCGAGGGGACCTGACTCTCCTTGGGCCCACCTAGACTTACCAACAGCCTAGATCCGCGCACAACAAGTGTTGCAGCTTCTTTGCTGTCAGATTGGCACCACGTGGTGAGACGCCCCACCTCCCAGAGGGCGCGGGATGGGGTGGGAACCCCCATCTTAACTCCTCCAAACAGCACGATAGTCCAAGCGCCATCAATTGCCTACACAAGGCACCAGAGGGAGGGGCGCTTGGAGAAGCGGCCCCACCCATGGATGAGGAGGCCCCACGGCGGCCTTGGGCACTATGCCAACTCCTCCAATGGAGACTTTGGGCCCCCGACCAATAGGCGCCAGTTGGCGCTCCCCCAAACAACAACCCCCTAGAGTTGGGTCGGGAGCCACTAAGGAGTGGGCCCAACAAGGGTCCCGTTGATGGCTCGGTGTGTGCATGGCGCCCTGACCCACACTGCCAAATTCGTCTCGAGACACCGAGGCATGTTACCGAGCCCCTAGAAGGGCATGGCGCACCGAGCGATCGGATGACACTGAGCCAGGGCCCAAACGCCCATGATCTCTCGACCAACGGCAGTCCAAGGTCAGAAAGAAGGGCACCCCCAAGCGTAAGGCCGATGACTCCCCGACAAGTCCGCTGGGCCCTCGCTTGGACTCCTGACTAAGGCAGTACCAGTCATCACCAACACTTGGCCCCAATAGCCGAGCACTCTAGTTAGACGTGGAGACCCTCCGAAGGGGATCCGACCCATGTCAGCAGAAGCCCCCTGGCCATGACCAGCCTGGTCATAAGGGTTAGACTCAGCCCCTCATCGCCACCGCCGACATGACCTGTAAGGCCATGAAGGACTCGGGACGGGTGCGTCAGTTCACCATGATGTCCGCCAGGATGGAGTGGAGCGCCATGACCGGCAGACGACACCTGCACATGGCGCTAGTGACGGACAGGGCTGCGACGAGAAGCCATCCCTGTTGATGTCTACAGGGTCGGCGGGACCCGTATAGAGGAGAAGAAGGACCCAGCGATCCTGAAGGACTTCTTCCTCTCGTTCTCTTCTCTTCCTCCACGGTAACCCGTGCTTTCCCTTGGCTTATAAAAGGAAAAGCAGGGTGTCCCACAATGGACATCGAAACGGATCGCAACACATCACACCGATTCGGACTCGAACCCCGAACCGATTAGAACACAAAAGCACACAGCCGAGAAGCGGCCGAGCCCTAGGCACCCGTTCGCTCCTCTCACCAGAGACTTGGGACCTATCCCTCTCTCAACTGTTTGTAACCCCTACTATGAACTTTCAGTGCTAGTAACACGAGCAACAGCACTGACTGGACATAGGGACATTCTGCCTGAACCAGTATAAACCTCGTGTCCTCTTAGCACACCATCCGAGTCAAACGGTAGTGACAACTCTGCTAGGGGTCTAAGGATGCAAGTTGACATCGCACGGAGTGAGCGCGGTTGAAACCCTAATCGCCCCTTGATCCCTTGTTATCCATAGTAGACATGCTCTTCACCGTAGCTAAATTAACAACCCAAGCAAAGGATCAGAAATCCCTTCAACATGGGTTAAACTGGACTACGTCGAGGTTTCCTTGGCCTGGCATATTTCCTTACTACTAGTGTTTACCTATATAGCATCATAAGGCGTATTTTTCTGGCGGTTATTAATTAGGGATCCAAATTTGTACAGCCATCAAAATGTGTGACCGCGAGGAGACATACGTTTTAGGCCGCCGGTGGTGGTTGAACTAGCAGAGTCCAAAGCATACAACAACTCTCATTAGCAACATGATGGACGGAATGAAGAACACACGAACGCACGGGACATGCATATCGAACACATGACTACATGAGAGCAAACCGACGAAATCAAAATTTTCCCTGGAAAGACACACATCACTACATAATACTGAAAAAAGTGTGACACACAACCTGCCGACCCTAGCTGATTAGTAACTTATTCGCTCATACATGGAGGGGAACATAACAGAGAACGAAACGGCCATAGGACATGCCTCCTTATTCAAAGCCATATATAGCACGACTCATCGTCGCGATGCAAGGGACCAAGGGGGGCAGGGCAAATTATTAAGCCAGTCATGCAGGCACTCAAGCGCACGTGGCTTCAAGGCAGACCCAGCTCTGGCGACTCCTACGGCTCCGGCTCCTTCGGAGGCTTCTTATGATTCCTCTTCGGCTTCCCCTCATCATGACACTCCGGCTCCAGCACCATCGGCGCTGCAGCATCCGCCACGTAACCTGCGGCATTTCATTCATTCGGCACGCACGCTCGTCATACGGTCAGACAACTACGCACGGGCACATATGCATTTCATGTCGGATGATTGCTTGGACGATGGGTCGGAGTATGTAGCTGCATACCTCATCCATGCGCGTCGCGACGGAGGGCCGCCATCTTGTTGGGACGCATGGTGGGCCTCGCGTCAGCCCCGGAGATGGCGACTGCCATGAAGAGGGACGCGATCAGGAGGAGGGCGGTGGCGGAGCGGTGGATCGCCATTGCGAGTGCTGCCGCTTCAACCGTGCAAGCAGATAGATTTTGTTTAGAAGAATTGAGCTCGAGCTATATATGCTTTATTGCTTGGATGGCTTGGTGTCGCAAAGATCATGCTTGGCGCCTTCTTATAGCTCGGCGAATGCAGTAGCTGATAAGATGTATGTAGTAGTACGTGACGAATCGATGGAAGAAGCTACAAGTGCGGAGGGCGTTGGACATGTCGTCGCAAGGACGGCCAACACGGACGGGTGAATCGGCGATGCTTCTATGGACATGTCGTCGCAGCACATTTTTTAGCCGGAGTCTGCCATGGCAATTTGGCCCTGGACCAGCAAGTGAATCCGAAGGGATTCCAATGGGCTCATTTGGAATATGGTTTTGGCTAAGCAACGATCTTAATTAGTTACCTTCGTATTTGCCCTATGTACCTGTGGATGCATTAAGAGGAGTTAACGAGGTTTGTGAGTGTTGCCCATTCTGGTGAGAAAAGGTGGGGTTACCCGATATGCAAAAGTGTTTAATTAAAAGCTCTGGAAGACAGCTTCTTGCTCTGTTTTATTAAAGCCCTGTTTGTTTATCCCTTGATTTGGGTTATAAGCCAATGATAAATGGGTTGCCAAACAACCCGAATCATATATAGCTGGCTAGGTACCCAGCTTATGACAAATCCATAAATAGTTTGGAGGAGCTTATTTGGTGCAGCCTGGTTGGCTGCACCTACGGCTGCTGCACATATGCACTGCTCCTCCACAGCGGCATTCGTGATGCGGGCAGTAAGGCTGCAACAAGAAAAGTACAGCCGAGATGAGGTCCAATACTCCGGCTGGTGTTGGTTTGGTGTGACCCTGATGTTCGACTGGACAATTCTTCCACGCCCAATGCATACCGTCAATGGACCCTAGCATTCCAGGAAAACCCCTTCTCTCACCGAGTGCCAGAAAGCGTGCCGTGTCTGCCTCATTGGGATGTCTCAGGTACTCATCTTCAAATAAATCAACAACTGCAGCAACGAACCTACGTAGGCTCTCAAGTGCAGTACTCTCTCCAATGCGAACATACTCATCTGTAGCATCAGCGAGAACCCCATATGTGAGCATACGAAATGCAGCAATGACTTTTTGGAAGCAACTTAATCCAAATACGTTGGCCGCATTTCTTTTTTGCACAAAGTAATCATCATGTGACTCAACAGCAGTCATTATGCGTAGGAAAAGCTCCCTACTCATCCTGTACCTGAAGAAAAATAAACAAAAGTTTAATAACACATATAATACTTAAGTGCATAGTACGGGGCAATCAAAGGTGAATGACCACAAACCTCCGACGGAATAAATGTGGTCCGTGCGTTGGATTATCCGCCAAATAATCTTGAAACATCCTTCGATGGCCGCCTTCTCTATCTCGATAAACAACAGCATGGCCAGGGACAGAACCACCAGGTCTTCGTTTATGACCCGAAAACGTTTGGACAATTGCAGCAGCTGCGATGATGAAATAATCATCGTCGTCTGAAGATGAATCATCCTCCAATTCTCTTTGGAGAAGTGATTTGACACCACTCATGACGTCGCCTGGAAATGATAATTGTACAACATCAATCAATCTGTACATAGCACCCTGACCATTCCCAAAACACTCAAGTACTGTGTACCTGATGGATGGCCAAGGATGGCCGCCCTGCAGCTCCTGCCGGATGGCGACCAGGAGACCTGACGACGTCCACGGCGACCTGATCACGGCGCCCCAAGATGGAACCACGACACATAGGGAGGAGAAGTACCAGCGATGGAGAAGTACCAGCGATGAACCACGACCTGTATATGGTTGCCGCCTGGGACTTCCTGGTGGCCGCCTGGCAGGACACAAGTACCAGCGATGGACTGCAGGGAGGAGACAAGACCGGCCAGGAAGGATCTGCCGCCGTCAAGGAGTCGCGACACGAAGGAGATGGCGGCGATGTTTTGGCGCGACGACACGAGTAAAAATTTGCTCGGAAAGGCCTTCATCCCGCGGCAAAAACCCAGCTCGTGGGCCCAACTTTTCAGATTGGCAAGTGAAATTTGGCAAACTATTGGAGATTGATCTTTTTTTCCTTTGGCAAAACATTTGGGGAGTTGCCAAACTACAAGATTTGGGAAACAAAAAATCCCAAACTGTTGGGGTTGCTCTAAGCCCAATGATAAATGGGTTGCCAAACAACCCGAATCATATATAGCTGGCTAGGTACCCAGCTTATGACAAATCCATAAATACTTTGGAGGAGCTTATTTGGTGCAGCCTGGTTGGCTGCACCTGCGGCTGCTGCACATATTCACTGCTCCTCCATAGCGGCATTCGTGATGCGCGCAGTAAGGCTGCAACAAGAAAAGTACAGCCGAGATGAGGTCCAGTACTCCCGGCTGGTGCTGGTTTGTTGTGAGAGAAAAACACGGTTGGCTGACTGATAAGCCCTGGCTGAAACCAACAAGCGAACAGGCTGACTGTCTTTTCCTAAAAAAAAACCACACCTCTAAGTAATTTGGTTAACAAATAAGGTATAACATACTTCCCTCTACTTTATACTCCTTTCGCACTAAAATTTAGTATAAAGCATTTAAAATTGTAGCCAAATAAAAATGATTTAGGGAAGGGGACATAAAGACAAATTTGTATTAAATAAAATTTGATAGGTACTATAAATTGTATTTTGTACTCAAACTCATTTTTCAAATAGCCCTTTTTTGCGATACCCAGTTACCGCACACTCACCCCTATGAACGTACGCACGCCCTACCTCTATGAGCATCTTTGAAGAACTGAGTTGGACCGACAAATCTCGTGATTGACGAAGTCACCACAAGCGCCTCGCTGTCGACGAGCACGTCGCCTACCACTAAAAGAATAGAGCGGTTAAATCCTAGAAGCTATCATTAATCAAGCAATCCCCTTTGATCACTTGGGTGGTAGTGTCTATACATACAGGAATTAATTCGATTAGTATTAGTATTAAAGCCATGGTATACTCTCTTTTATACTCTCTCCTAACCAATCTTAAAGTCTCTATTCCAAAATGCAGGGAGTATACGTTATTAGCTTATTTCGGCCGTCACGAATAAACCAGCTTATATAGCTGAGAAGGGAAACAAACATGCCCTAAATTATATATTAAAATAACATTTGTCTTAAGTCAATTTTTTATAAGTATGAACAAGTTTTTAGAAAAACACGTAAGCATCTAAACCGTTAAATTAGTTTTATTAGACTCGTTATTAAATATATCTAGTGCACTTATTTTGAATTTATTGGTATTAATATACATTTTGAAGACTTTTTTTAACGAATGCCCACTGGCAACTTTATTGATTCATCAGAATAGTTTGATCGTTCGTCGAATACTAAAGAAGAAAGCTAGGGGGTTAGTTAGCGTTATATAAGTGACATGGAGCCTGGAGGGACCTAGTCATGAAGCAATGATCTGGCCTACATGTTTAGGCTACGGCCCATTTTCTAAGGTCTATTGGGCTGGGCTACATTTACCAGCCAACTTTATTTGAAAGGAAGAAGTCCACTTTACCTCCCTCATCTTTTACGATAGTCAGCTTTGCGTCCCTGATCCCGAAAACCAGAGAAACGACCTCCCTCATCTATCCAAACCATGCACATGACCCCCAGTCCTGGTTTCAGCTGTGATTTCGGCTTTGTTGGCGCCACGGTGGATATGGGCCAAGCTGACTCAGCCCTAGGCTAAATAGAAAGGAAGAGGTCCCGTGAGCCAAAAAAATCCCCCCAAACGCCGGAGACGACGCCCACGCCGGCAAACGGAGAAGGGGAGCAGCGGCGAGGCGGTGGGATCTGGGCGCTGGTCGGGCGCAGCGCGCAGGGCGCAGCGCGCAGCGCGCAGGCAGGAGCATTGCCGCTGCTCGGGCACCGGTCGCCGCAAGCAGTGAAGCACAGGATTTGTGCTGACCAGGGTGAGCGGTAAGGCACAAATGGATCTGTGTAGTTTTGAGTTGTTTTTGTTTCGGATTCCTTGATTCCCTTGGAATTTGTGTTATTTAACTAGTGATTGGTACATCTGACTATGATTATAGCCTTTGCTTTATAGTGTTCGTCATATTTTAAGGCCAACAGGCGCCTTTATGTAGCACTTGTAGTCATATTTTAAGCACTGATGTTGTTTATTGGACCGATTTGATCAGTACTGAACCGCATAGCATGTATGTTTTGCATGTAGGCTTCAGGTGCTTAGCAATGGATGGTTGTGACTTGCTCCCTGTTCGGTTCCATTTTAATGGGGAGTTCGTGAGGAAAAGCGATAGACTGTTTTATGATAGAGGAACTGAAGCTATGTCTTTTATAGACCGAGATAAGATGTCACTGCCTGAAGTTGTTGGTCATCTCCGTGACCATTGCAATGTCAAAGAAGGCACAATGTTGCATTGGCTATTTCCAGGGACAAACATGAGTATAGGCCTAAGAGCTCTGGTTGATGACAAAGTGTGCCAGTACATGTCTGACAACACTACTGAAGATGGTGTTGCCGATGTGTTCGTTGAAAATCACGCGCTGGATGCAATAGCTGAAGCAAGTGAGTATGAGGGAGAGATGGAAGCTGGCTCAGAGGATGATGACATAGAAGATGAAGATCTGCATCCTTTGGCTGTTTGGAGAAAATATGAAAGCAAAGAAGAAGTAGAGAAGCAAGTTGCCCTTGTTAGAGAATTTTACAGTAGTCCAAGTAAAGGGAAAGAACAAGCAAAGCACATGCCTGGAGAGACAGCGAGAGGTGATGATGAAGAGAAGTCTGACACTGATGTAGAAGAGAAGTCTGACACTGACAGTGAGTACATGCCTGGAGACTCATGCAGTTCAGGTGATGATGAAGAAGCAGAGCAAATACATAGGAAATTTAAGGATTTCAAGAAGAAGTTCAAGAGGGGTGAGGCAACAAGCTTAGATGATGTGATATATGAGGGTGTTGCATCTAGGCCTGGAACTAGGCAAGATGATGAGGATGATGGCAACTGCACTCCATATGTAGACAGTACTGATGCAGAATCTGTTGATGAAGGGCAAGGTAGCATGCATCCAAGATTTAACAAGAAGAATCCTATTGTCAATTTTAAATTGGGAATGAAGTTTAGTTCTAAGAAGCAATTCAAGAAGGCTGTAATTAAACATGGCCTGGATGAGAGAAAGGTTATTGTCTTTGCTAAGGATGATCCAAAGAGGGTGAGGGCCAATGTGTCTGGAAAGGTTGTCCATGGGTATGTTTGTTGTCAAATACTTCTAGGTCTGATAGCTGGTAGATATCTACATTTGTAAATAATCACATGTGTCCACCAAGAAGAGACAACAAACTAGTCACCTCAACTGTAATTGCTAAAAAATATGAGAAGTTCATTTTTGCCAACCCATGCTGGAAACTTGGGCATATGTTGCAGACAGTTCAAGAAGAAATGTTTGCCAAAGTTTCTATGTCCAAGCTAAAGAGAGCAAAAGCACTAGTGATGAAGAAAGCATTGGATGCAAGTAAAGGGCAGTACTCTAGGCTGTATGACTACCAGATGGAGCTTCTTAGAAGCAACCTAGGAAGCACTGTTATTGTTAATAAGGAAGATAATGTAGAGCCTCCTATTTTTAGAAGAATGTACATATGTCTGCATGCTTGTAAAGAAGGGTTCAAAGCTGGTTGCAGGAAGGTTGTTGGGTTAGATGGTTGTTTCTTCAAAGGAGCAACTAATGGTGAACTTCTTTGTGCTGTTGGGAGGGATGCTAATAACCAGATGTATCCTATTGCTTGGGCTGTTGTGGACAAGGAGAACAATGAAAATTGGGATTGGTTTTGTGATCTGCTCTTTAGGGAGTTGGTGTGCATGGAGGAAAGGAATGGGTTTTCATCTCAAACCAACAAAAGGTAACCAGATGTATCCTTTTTGTTGTTTTCACAATTCTAAACATGTGATGGTAGATGCTTTATAATTTTTCCAACTTGTGCAGGGAATTCTTAATGCAGTTAGCAAATGGGCACCAGAAGCTGAACATAGGAACTGTGCTAGGCACATTTATGCCAACTGGAAGAAGGAGTTTCCCATGAAGGACTACCAGAAAAGGTTTTGGATGTGTGCTAAAGCACCTTGCCTTATGCTTTTCAACTTGGAAAGAGCGAGACTAGCACAAAAAACCAGAGAAGGGGCACAAGCTATTCTGAACACTCATCCACAGCATTGGAGCAGAGCTTGGTTCAGGTTGGGCTCTAACTGTGACTCAGTAGATAATAATATTTGTGAGTCATTCAACAAATGGATCATTGAGGCTAGGTTCTTCCCAATAATCACCATGCTAGAAACAATTAGAAGGAAAGTAATGGTGAGGATCCAAGAACAGAGAACTAAATTAGGGAAGTGGACAAGTGTTATATGCCCAAACATCAATAAAAAAATTAAATGTCTATATATCTTTGTCTGCACACTGCCATGCCATCTGCAATGGGGAAGAGAAATATGAAGTTAAGCATTACGACAATAGGTTCACAGTGGATTTGGTATCAAAGACATGTTCATGTAGGTATTGGCAATTGTCTGGACTTCCATGTTGCCATGCCATTTCTTGTATTTTGTTCAAGACCAACTGCCTAGATGAATATGTGACCGACTGCTACTTTGTGTACCATTTCAAACAAACATACAGCCATTGCTTGAATCCAGTTGAGGGTATGAATAGCTGGCCCTCATCTGATAGGGTACCCCTTAGAGCTCCTGGTTATGTGAAGATGCCAGGCAGGCCAAAGACTAAGAGGAGAAGGGAGCCCACAGAAGTTAGAAAGGCCACTAAAATGCCAAAAACTGGAACTGTTATCAAATGCAGCAAATGCCACTTGCCTGGGCACAATAGGACAACATGTACCAATATAAGTGGAGCAGGAAGTTCACAGGCAGGAGGATCTCAGTCAGCCGGAGGTAGCTCACAGCCAAAAGGAAATGAGTCATATGCAAGATCACAGCCAACAGGATCTCATTCGGCTGCAGGAAGTAACCAAAATGCTATTGTTGTGTTGTCCAACACACAAAAGAGCAGCATAAGCGGTACAAAAAGGAGTTCCACAGCTGATGTATCTACTGCACAGAGCAACAAAAAGGTAAGTTTACCTATATCTCAAAGTTTTAACTTATGCATCTTGTATTTTAAATTCATTCTTCGAACATCATGTACATCTTGCTTCATCTAACTTATGTAGGCAAAGGCAACAAACTCACAGAACATCATCAAATCAAGTGCACGTGCAAGGGTTTCAACAATTCCTTCTGGGTCAGCTACAATAAACCTGCAAGCTAGAGTGCCCACTTCCAATGTTAATTCTAGTGTGCATGTACAGTTAACTGGCGGGACTGCATCTGTGACTATGTTAGCTCAAGAACCGACCAAGAAGAAGCCCAAGCCTGCTCCAAAGCAATCTGGAATTGCTCCACTCCAAATGCTTCCTCCATGGCAATCTGATAGGCTGTGATGTGTACAGTCTGCTGGCTGTATGCCAAACTTGAATAATTATGTAGGCAGGAAACTTAAGTTCTGTGGTTGATTACCTTTTATGTATGCCAAACCATGTGTTATGCCAAACATCTGGCTTTTATCTATTTGCTACTTATGCCATGTATGACAATTATTTGCACTTTTATCCATTCGTCAGTGTTGTGTTATCTGTGAGTACATGCCTATGTTATCTGTATGGTTCCTGCATAGTGCAATTATTTGCCTATGTTATCTGACATTATTATGGTGTATGCATTGGTTCCTACATAGTGCAAATATAAGATTCAGCATGTATTGCTTTGTTTCTTTTCTAGCACGACAAGAGACAGCTTATTGGCAAAAAAAGAAGGGAATTTGATTCATGCCATTACAAAGGGTAACATCCTACCGATGCCGGCAAACATTGACTACTTATACATTTGCATCACAACCAACACAAGGAGAATGGCAGAATTGAAACCTAACAACACTAGGACAGCAACACCAACACACATCATCCAATTCAAATGTCCTTGCTTCTTCTTGCCTCCCTTCTTGGCCGAAGCTATAGTCCTCCTGTGCTCATACACACCAGCAGCTTCTTTCTTCATCACCTGTTCATACATCTCAGCTTGCACACTATCATCTGTCATCTCCAATGGATGGTAATGACACATCTCAGATTTTGGAAGCATCCCATAATTAACAAGAAAGTTGGCATATTCTTCTTCGAACATGTAGAAATCACAAAGAGGAAACTGCAATGCCAAACCAACAGAAAAAATCAGAAACCCTAAATTTCAATTACCATCGGTAATTTCAATAAGGAAACCAAACCTTCTTGTACTTCCTCAGGCATTTGAAGAACCTTTCCATTGGGTGCTTGTCTGATTTTGACAACAGCTCTAAAATCCTCCCCATGCCGCAGTAAGGACACCAGATCAGCGGCAGCCCACTCTCTCCTAGCGGTGGCTCTCCCGCGAAAACTGGCTGCGGCAGGAGAACACGCGACGTGCTAGGATCCATGGGAGACGGCGGCAAGCAGGTGCCGGAGGCAAGGAAGAACTAGCGTCAGCGGCGGGGTGGCTAGGGTGCGTGAGCAGGGGCCCGCCCGGGATGCTCCTGCCTGCGCGCTGCGCCCTGCGCCCAGATCCCACCGCCTCGCCGCTGCTCCCCTTCTCCGTTTGCCGGCGTGGGCGTCGTCTCCGGCGTGGACGAACAAGGCCGCCTGTGTGCGAGCTAAGGTTGTAATTTGGGGGGATTTTTTTTGGCTCACGGGACCTCTTCCTTTCTATTTAGCCTGGGGCTGAGTCAGCTTGGCCCATATCCACCGTGGCGCCAACAAAGCCGAAATCACAGCTAAAACCAGGACTGGGGGTCATGTGCATGGTTTGGATAGATGAGGGAGGTCGTTTCTCTGGTTTTTGGGATCAGGGACGCAAAGCTAACTATCGCAAAAGATGAGGGAGGTAAAGTGGACTTCTTCCTATTTGAAATTGGTGACGGCACACCACTACCGGATCCAAGATAGATTGTATCATTAAAATACATTAAACTTTTTTGTATTTTAACTACTAATAATGGAAGAAACGACATATTCATGATAAAGTCTTATATCTATATTCATACCTTTTGATAAAAATTCTATTCACACCTAGACCCGTTAATTACAATACTCATTGATACTCGTACCACAAATAGGATTGCTATCCACCAAATAAACTGGCTGAAATTTGCGTAGCTTGACTCAGAAGAAAGTCCAATCTATCTACACCTTGCTGTTTAAATGAGTCTACTCTAACTTATATTAGAGGGACTTATGTTATTGACAACTTCAAGTCACTCTAACTTAGGATCCGTTCTGCGTAGGTCATGCATCAGCTTTGTGTGTAGCTCTAAGCTCTAACATCTGATTGGATGGCTGTGTGAGCCAATGTCAACTCTCCTTCCACCATGATGATGAAGTCTAGGCTCCCGAAGCGCACGTGTGCGTCTAAGACCCAGCTGATGTCGTGGCTAGCCATCCATGGCCTGATGTTTATCGTTGGAACGCGCAAAGGTCCCCTACCTGGCGCGCCAACTATCAGTGTTTCGAATAAAAACCAACTAGTAAATTTATATTTGTTGCGCGTTAGGCCCGGATGGTGTACTAAAGGACACAAGGTTTATACTGGTTCAGACAGAATGTCCCTATGTCCAGTTTGCTGCTGCTCGTGTTATTAGCACCGAAAAAGGTTCGTAGTAGGGGGTACAAACGGTCGAGAGAGGGACAGGTCCCAAGTCTCTAATGAAAAGGTCGAAAGGATGCCAAGAGCTCGATTGCTGCTTGGTTGTGTGTTGGATCTGTCCCCTTAGTGGGGTGCCATGCCCTCCCTTTTATAGACCAAGGGGGAGCAGAGATTACAGACAGGAGAAAGAGGAAAAAAACCAGAGGTAGAGAGGGTCCTTCGAAGCTGCCGGGTCTTCCTTTTCCCTTAAGCCTGCCCTGCTAACATGGCAGACGGTGTCAGGGATAGCATGTTGGTTGATCCTGATAGGGCCATGCTCTGGCTTCGGTCAGCTAGTGGTCATGTCCCATCCTACTCCGGCAGACGGTGCGGCGTGCCAGGGTGCCAAGCCATGACCCAACGGGGAGCAGACAGGAAAGTGACCATCCATCCGTTACTGTAGATGATGTGAGTTCCCTCCTGGATTATAGTGGTTGTCGTATGCTTATGTCAAGGTCTACGTTCGAGGGCTGATGGCGGCGCCCACAACACTATAAGGCAAAAGTCGGTGCCTACAACACTATTCGGGCTCTGTCATGCCTGGAAGGGCTTAAAGCGCCTGTCCTGTCGTATCCTAACGGTACTTTCCTGCAAGCGTACAGGGCATGGTCCTCGGTACTGCAATTGACTCGAATGTCCTATCTTACCATGTGCTCGTCATTATGAAGGAGCAGGGTGTAGTCCTTGGGCGAGGTGGAGCCTGTCCTAGGATGTCAGGCGAGGTGGAGCCAACCCTCAGTCATCGGGCAAAGCAGAGCCTAGCCCTCAGAGGTCGGGCGAGGTGGAGCAAGCCCTCAGTCATCGGGCGAGGCAGAGCCCAACCCTCGGGGGTCGGGCAAGGCAAGGCCAGTCCCTAGTCGTCGGGCGAGGTGGCGTCTGCCTCAGGACGTCGGGTGAGCTGGCGTCTGCCTCGGGACGTCGGGCGAGGCGGAGCCGGCCCTCAGTTGCCCCCAGACGTCGGGCGAGGTGGAGTCCAGCCCTCGAGGGTCAAACGAGGTGGAGTCCTGCCCTTGGGGGTCGGGCAAGGTGGAGTCTAGCCCTTGGGGGTCGGCCGAGGCGGAGCCAACCCTCAGGGGCCGGGCGAGGCGTGGCCAACCTTCGGTCATATGGGCAAGAAGTGCAGTTGCGTTCTTATCTATTTGGAAGCATCAATGTTTGATGGTTATTAGCTCCACCTCATTGGGTACCCCAGTATTAGGTCCCCGACAGTAGCCCCTGAGCCTCCAGGTGATTCGGATATAATCACCCAGGGCTGATTTGACTTGCCAGTGGGTGCGCACGAGCGCACCCGACGGGTGTAGCCCCCGAGCCCCTGGGTGATTTAGATAGAATCATCCGAGGGGTATTTCGATTTGTCAGAGGGTGCGTGCGAGCGCACCCATCGGGTGTAGCCCTCGAGCCCCCGGGTGATTCGGATAGAATCGCCCGGGAGTAATTCGATTCGCCAGAGGGTGGGCATGAGCTCACCCATCGGGTGTAGCGCCCGAGCCCCTAGGTGATTCGGATAGAATCGCCCGGGCGGTAATTCAGACCCTTCATGGGTATGGCTATGAGATTTGGTGTTTGACAACTAGATAGTTTAAAGGGAACCCTAATATCCTATTCACAGGGATTCATCTAGGGTCAGTCCGGTTGAGACTCGATTGCGGATCGAGACTCCCTTGAGTCTCATGCACCTGAGTGTTGGTCGCTCATGGGATCATCCCTCGTTGGGACGACTGTCGAAACTATTGGGCCAGCCCCCAAACTCCTAGGCCCAGGCAGGCTGGAGACATGCTTTTTAACCCGCATCCCCTCCATGGGAAAATAGTCTGGTCTGTCTGGGAAGGCGAAACATCCGGTGTGACTTTGGTGGGAAAGGATAGGGATCACGGACGAATATCCCGCGACATGACATGGTGGTGTATCGTGGTAGGCACGGAGATCTAGGTGGATAGTTGCCCTTCTCGCATCCGTCGCCCCTATAAAACTAAGGGGTTCGCCCCCAGGGTTCCGTACTTTGCCTCCTCGCCTTTGCATCTACAACCTCCGCCGCCAATCGCCTGAGCCTCCCGCACCCGCATCGCAGCCGCCATCAAGCTCGCATCCAACCACCCATCCCAATCGTTCAATGGAGCCATGGTGCAAATCCGATATCACCCTTCGGCACCTAGAGGGCCTCGTTTGTTGTGGCCTCCTTTGCCCATGGACCACCACCGTGGAGTGGTGGCTGCCCAGCAATGAGGACGCATCGTCGTCGCCCGAAGGGTATGTTGTATCCTACGCTCTCTTCAACGAGCGGGGCTTCACCATACCCGCCCACAAGTTTCTTTGGGGCTTGCTACACTACTACAAGGTGGAGCTGCAACATCTTACCCCCAACGGAGTCCAGCACATTGCGGCGTTCATTGCCCTGTGTGAGGGATTCCTGGGGATTAGTCCCCACTTTGACCTATGGCAGTATTTCTTTGCCGTCACCCTCTTGAAGAAGCGGGAGAAGAGGCAAGAGCTGAGCATGCCGGTGGGATGTGCTAGCATTCATCTCCACAACAACCAGGTAAATGAATACGTCTGTCGACCTCCAACAAGGGGTGGCATTCGCTTTGGTTTTACGTCAAGGACGACGTAGCCGCCCCCTTGCCAGCGTTCTTCGAGCGCATTGTCAAAGAGGTCTTGGAGCCGTGGAAATGGGGTGTCCTGGATAAAGACAAGAAGAAAATCCAAGACCATCTTGCCACCATCTAAATTTTGAAGGAGAGGGGTGTGAAGAGGTCAGGGATCATCGGCACCTATCACACACGGAGGGTGGCGCCGCTGATGAGTCACGCACTTCCCCTATATCTGATGGAGCCAGGAGCATCGCTCGAGGGGATGATGCTTGCCGAGGAAGCGCTTCCCCCCTCTAAAGTGGTGCAGCGCATCAAGGAGGCGAATGAGCCCTTGAAGGATGGCGTTGGCATAGTTCTTGATTTCATGTATCCGGGACCGGGCACCCCCCAATGCGGCTAGAACCGGGGTACATTGACTTCGTAAGTTCTCTTTCCCCGTGCCTCCTTTTTACTTGAAATCCTGACCCCTTGATGCTGACCTTAGGATAGCGGGACCAGCCGAAGAGACTCATCTTCATGGATAGCTCGGCTCCGCTGCCGAAGGACCTGCTCATGGCAGCGGCGAATCGCACCACAGCCGAGTAGGAGAAGAAGATGAAGGAGTTCAAGGGGAAGAAGTAGCAGTAGAAACAGAAGGCATAGGAGCGAGGAGAGGAGATAGATAGTGACGATGATGATGAGGAAGAATATTACGAGGTAGTCATCGACATTGAGTGGGGTGACCTAGGAAGCGAAGATGCGCTGACAGGCACCCACTCATCAATGTAGGGACCCTTCCCATTCCACGCAAGGGAAGGTGAGGCCATGAGGCCGGAGGAGGAGGCAAGCCGGATCATCAGCCCGTCCTTAGCATCATCAGGGGTGGGCAGATCTACCGCCGCGCTCGAGATGCCAGCGGAAGCGGGCGGACCCATCGCCGTTCCCCAAGAGCCGGTAGGGGTGAGCGGATCCACCGCCGCGCTCGAGGTGCCAGCGAGAGCGGGTGGACCCATCGCCATGCCCCAAGAGCCAGCAGGGGCAGGTGGGTCCGCTGCCACACCTGAGGTGCCGACGGGAGTGGGCGGATCCGTCGCCGCACCTATGGTGCCGAGAGAGGGGGGTGGCTCCGCCACCGTGCCCCTAGATACGAGGGAGGTGAGCCTCTCAGCTCAAGAGCAGGGGACGGGCTCAAAATAGTCCTGTCTCGATGAGGTGGTGCAGGGAACTGGGGGTTCGTCCCCCAAATGTCTCCACCACCCAACAGTGCCGACGTAAGTTGTTGATTCCTCTTTTTTCTCTATTTTTCATAGTGACTCACGCCTTTTGTTTCTTCTACAACGTCGGGAGATGGGTCAGACGGGGCACTTCCATAGCACTGGTGCCCAAGAAGACCATCGCCCTTCAGGCAAGGCAGGGGCCGCCGCCTGATGTTGCTCCCATTTCAGGCGAGAGCGGAGTCGGCGTCACAGCCTCATTGGCCGGTCTGGCACCACCCGGGGTGGTGTCCATGCCCTCGGTGGGTCAAGCTGTCGGTGAGGCTGAGGAGGTGCCCTCGGAGGTCGTCACTCAACTGGCGACGGAAGTGATGTCGCTGCCAATGTTGGGCCAGGCGGAGCTGTCGGACGCACCCGTTGCGTCGACCATGGCCAGTGCGGTGCAGCCAAACGAGGTCCCACCGATGGAGGCGGAGGTGATGGTGGCTATGACGGATGGGTCGTAGCCAGGAGCAGTGGTGGCAGCGTGCGAGGCAGCGGCACATCCCGTGCTACCGATGGCCCCAAAGACGACGCCTGCTATGGGAAGGACCGAGGGGGTCATGGCCCAGGGACCCTCGGGCACCGTGGCGGTGGTCGCGGAGACCGGCAGGGAGTTGTCCCTAGTCCTGCCATCAGAGGGCCACCACCTGCCCGCATGGGATGAGCCCCCGTTCTGGTGAGTGAGTCCATGGGACCCGTCGTCGGAACTCTTCACCCTCGATGATGTCGCCGAGGGCATGCAGCGGGAGAAGCTTAGCGAGGGGTTCATGGCCACGCTAGAAGCTCTGAACCAGTCCAGTGGTGTCCTTTGAGATGTAATCGTTCGCACCGGCTGGGTATTCACTTGGTCCTACCTCTCGATCTCTTTTTTCTTCATCTATTTTTGTTTCCTGACCACCGTCTTTTTACAGTCTCTTATAACTCGCAGCCGAGAGAAATCCTGGTTCCTTCATGAACACAAGGAGGGTTGGGACCGCCTCATCGATGAGGCATAGCTACATAGGGATATGACCGCCCAGCTTTGACAGAGGGTGACCGAGTTGACTCTCCTTGCCACAGAGGCGGACGATCTTCGATGGTGGGAGGCCGAGGCCCGCGGGGATGCAGAGCTCACCGAGAAGTCTTTTGATGAGCTATCGGAGAGGGCGTGGTGGGATCAGGAGGAGGCCGCCAGAGTGCAAAAGGAGCCGGATGAGCTGCTCTAGCGGGATGCCAAGACCCATTAGGGGATCCTCGACCTCTTGGCTGAGGTCGAGAGGGAGTGGGATCTTAGGCTGGTGGCCGAGGAGAGGTCCGTGGCCCTATAGCAGAAGGCAAAACTAGATGCCAAGACGGTCACCCGGCTGCGCTCGGAGTGAGATGAGCTATGCCATACTCTGGGGAAGCTCTGCTCAGAGCACGGCGTGGCCTACGGGGAGCGTGACCAGGACATTCGGGAGTGCGACGAGGCACAATAGAGGATGAGCTCCCTCTAGGACGAGCTAGAGACCATGAGAGCCTAGAAGCTGGAGGCCGAGGGTGCCACTGCCGGACTAGCCACGGATCTCGCCAAGGCAAGGAGTCTTCTTCAGGTGGAGAGTGATGAGCTCGATATCCTAAAGGTTGCCCTTGGCATAGTCTGCGACGACCTATAGGTGGTGCAAGCGGAGGGGACCAGCTCGCTCGTGGCCCATGTTGCAGATATCATAGCGCGGGTGCGCCAGCTGGAGAAGGAAGCTCTTCACTCAGGGATCACCCAAACCTTCACCATTGCCTGCTCGCATTACGATGCCAACATAGATTTCAAGGCAATGAGCCTTGGCTTCGTGCCTAGTTATGAACCCTCCGAGCTAGATGACATAGAAGCGACGGTGACTCCTTTTGCGGAAACCCTGGCGAGCAGAATTAAAGATATGGTTCTCCCCGAGATGGGGTAGTTAGTCAAATGAGTCTAATGGACATTTATCTGTAATCTATGGACAAGTGTCAATTCTTTTGAAAATAGATTCGCAACTTCATTTCGTTAAACAAATTCACAATTTCATTTTGTTTGATTAAACTTGCTTTCTTCCCTTTTTGCATTCGAAAAAAGGTGCTTATGCAACCTGACCCTTCCGTTCGATAAGACCGTAGGGCCCGAGGTGTATAAGGGGGAAATTTCGATTATGCTGGTGAGCAAAGTTACCATAGCCGTCGGGGCGTGGGTGTTTTGCAGTCTTACCAGGCATGCTTGGTTATTTGTTCCCACAAACCTTGCCGCTAACCTTAACATGAGGAAGAGGCCTGACGCAACGACTGTTTCAAAAAAATGAGGTATTTATACCTTTATCATCCCCCGAGTGAGATCTGACCCCTTGCGGTCGCTGGCGCCGGATGTTACTGGAGACCGAAGCGAGGGTAGCAAACTTACTATTGTATTCGCACGTACCCCTTACTTAGGATTTTAGCTATCGTTCTGTGACCGTGCGTTTGGTCTCATTGCAAGCCCGGCCTTCCCCGAGCCTCCACGCATGGTGGGGATTCGGTCAAGGGTCGGCTCATTTTGTGACTGTCGCTCCGTTCGTGGTTTTCGCAACTGGAGGGGTTGAGGTGATGTCGCCTACCTCGACGGCTTGAGTGACGCGCTTGATGAGCTCACTAATGGGGATGCTCGAATAGAATCCGGTCCCATCGCTTGTGACAGGGTTGGCAAAGCCCTTGGGTGGCATTCCGTTGTTCCATAACCCGCCTTCCAATAGATTCCCCCGCAATAGGGATTCTATGGGCTTGGCTAGAGGCTGGATTAAACTAGAAGGTTGAGATAACCCTATCCGCCTCTATGCGGGTTGGGCGAAGGCCGCTGTGGCTCATCTGTGTTTTCACCCCTAGCTCTTGTTCGATGCGAGGTGGCCTCGGACCCTTCGTGGGCCAACCTTTGAACCTCGGTCTCTCGATCTAGGATCAAGCGGCTTGAGCACCCAAGCCCATTAGGGTCTGATAGGGGTCATCCGTGTTTCATGCGTCACCCCATCCTCAGTTTCCGCAACCAGAGGGGTTGAGCTAACGACACTTGCCTCGACGACTCGAGTGTCGCGCTCAATAAGCTCGCTAATGGGCACGTTCGTGTGGAATCTGGGTCTGTCATTTACTGACGGGGTCAGCAGAGCCCTCATGTGGCATTCCACTACTTCTTAACCCACCTCCCAGCAGATGCCCGAGCCGTTCGATAGGCTCGGGTGGCTCATTGGCCTCTCCTCGATGGAGATTCTATGGGTTTGGCTCGAGGTTAGAATCGAACAAGAAAGGTTGAGATGTCCCTGTCCGCTTCTGAGTGGGGTCAGGCAAGGCTGTTGGGGCTCATCTTAGTTTTTCTCCCCTGGCTCTGTTTGACGCGAGGCGGCCTCGAGCCCTTCGTGGGTCAGCCTTTGAACCTTGGTTAGTTGTCGCTCATATCGAATGAGGTGACTACCACTTCGTGACGCGACATGAAGCATTGAGATGCAGCAATTGCATATGCAACGTTTGGATGTATGGGATTAATGTACGATTTAATTGAAACAAAAGCGAGGGTTGGTGATGTTACCTTGGTGGCATGAGCGATGAGAAGCTCTTATCAAACATGTGTGTGTGGGGTTCAGGTCCGACGTTTGCGATGGGGCCGATGTAACCTGCACGAGCATCGCAATTTTTTTTGTTTCTGTCTCTCGGTGGCGATTCGAGTCGTTTGATTAACTTAGGCGACCTGATGGCTTCTCCTTGAAGGAGATTCCATAGGCGGACCCCTCTGAACCCTTCTCGAGAAGGTGAACGCTAAGGCTAGGGGTGTGGGGACAAAGAGTTTGATTATGCTGGTGAACAAAAAATGCCATAGCCGCTGGGGCATAAGGTCTAGCGGTTCGTCTAGTTTTACTCAAAGTTTTACACCCACACATCATGCCTCCAGTTTTTAAATGTAAGGAGGGGTTAGGTGAAGAGAATGTCTAAAACAAGTAGACACTCTCGGTAGCCCCCGAGCGATGCCCGCGCCCCGCCATTGTTGGGGTCGGAGGCTCGGTAGTAAAATTGACACGCAAAGTAAGTAAACAAGGGTGCTTATCTTTCGGTGGCCGTTTGTCTGGCGTTTGCCTGGGCCATCCAATCGACTCAGGAGGCCCATTGGGCTCCCCGTGATAGAGGTTCCGTCGTTGGGTCGTTCTAGGTCCTGCCTAGGGAAGCGGAGAGTCACCTGCATGCGGGTGCGCCTTGTTTCTCGTGCCCGGTGTGCGGTAGTGGTGGGCCATCCCCAAGCCATGTCCCATTTGACCAGGCACCATTTTGTTGAGTAGAGCATGTCCCATTGGTCTAGACGCGTCCCCTCAAATTCCAGTCAGCATCGATTTCCCATCTGCATTGAATAGGGGAAGGAGAGGGTTTTTCGTCCCAACCTTTCGCCTTTCATCAGCTGTTGCGTCTCCTCCTTAAATAGGGGGAGGGAGGGGGTTCTCATCCCCATTCCTTCACCTATTCTTGAGCTGCTACCTCTCCTCCTTTCTCCTTCTCGCCGAGCGCGTTCGCATGTCGTGGTGGTTCCTAAGTGAGAGAGGGTAATGCGAGGGAGAGGAGAACTCATAGATCCATTCGTGAATCCGGAGTGTGATGTTGACCTAGAGGTCATCCAACGTAGGAGCATGCCATTTGCATGCTCGACCTACCCGTTCGTTCAAGGGTGCGCGATGGTGGCCCAATCGACCCAGATGTGGTTTTCATCGTAGAATCAAACAAACTTTTTGCCGGTGAACTATGTGTCATTGTCTGTAATGATGGAGTTTAATACTCCAAAGCAATGGATGATGTCGAGGAAGAATAGCATGGCTTGCTCGAATTTGATCACGAAGATTGGCCAAGATTTGATCTATTTTGTGAACTTGTCTATGGTGACAAGCAAGTGGGTGTATACCCCGGGCGCTTTCTTGAGAGACCCAACCAGATCAAGTCCCTAGACTACAAAGGGCCATGTGATGGGGATCATCTGGAGCACCTAGGATGGGAAGTGAGTTTGCCGAGCATAGTACTGGCACCCTTCGTAGGTGCGAACGATCTGCTTGGCGTCGGCTACTGCAGTAGGCCAGTAGAAGCCCTGTCAAAACATGTTCCAACAAAGGTTCTAGGCATGGCATGGTGACCACAGACCCCACCGTGGATATCACTCAGTAAATGCTTCCCCTGTTCGATGGGGATGCAGAGCTACAGGATCTCGATGTGGCTTTGTTTGTAGAGTTCGCCCTCTACAAGAACGAAGGACTTGGTGCGATGCGCGAGTCATCGAGCTTTCGTCTTGTCCGTTGGTAGCATGTCACGGAGGAGGTAGTCAAGGTAGAGCGTTCTCTAGTCGACCAGAGGGTCGGGCTCTGTCGCTAGATCCTCTTCAAGCTCCATGACCTCGGGGCCAGACAGAGCTGTCGGGTTGGTTAGCCCCCGAGGCTAGATCAAATGGACTATCGTTGGCCTGCTCTGACCCTTCGTAGCGCACTGAGGGCTTATGTTGGTCACTGGCGAAGACACCTGTTGGCACCGGCTCTTAGCCAGATGCCGCCTTCGCAAGCGCGTCGGCTGCATCATTGAGGCATCTTGGGATGTGATTGAGTTCAAGGCCGTCGAATTTGACCTCCAACCATCGGACTTCTTGGTAGTATGCAGCCATCTTAGCATCGTGACAGCTTGACTCCTTCATGACTTGGTTAACAACCAGCTGGGAGTCACCTCGGATGTTGAGGCTCGGATGCCCAACTCGATGGCAATGTGTAGGCCATTGATGAGTGCTTCATACTCAGCCACATTATTGGATGAGGAGAAATGGAGATGAACCATGTACCTCATGCATACCCCGAGGGGTGATACGAAGACCAGCCCCATGCTGGCACCCTTCTTCATCAGCGATCCATTGAAGTACATCATCCAGTACTCTTGATCGACGACCGTCGGTGGCATTTGGACCTCGGTCCATTCCACGATGAAGTCTGCCAACACCTAGGACTTGATCACCATTCGGGAGGCATATGTAATGCCCTGATCCATCGACTTGACCGCCCATTTTGTGGTTCTTCCCATGGCATCCTGGCTTTGGATGACCTCGCCGAGGGTGAACGATGTCACGACCATCACTGGGTGTGACTCGAAGTAGTGGCATAGCTTCCTCTTGGTGATGAGGATGGCATATAGGAGCTTCTGGATTTGGTAGTAGCGGGTCTTATAGTCAGATAGTACCTCACTGATGAAGTACATAGGGCGCTGCACCTTGAGGGCATGCCCCTCTTCTTCCCACTCCACTACTAGGGCGGCGCTGACCACTTGTGTGGTGGCCGCTATGTATAGTAGGAGGGATTCTCCATCTGTTGGAGGAACCAAGATCGGGGCCCTTATCAGAAGTAGTTTGACCATGTCAAGTGCCTCCTAGGCCTCGGATGTCCACTCGAAGTGGTCGACTTTCTTCAGGAGCCGATAAAGGGGGAGGCCTCGTTCACCGAGGCACGAGATGAATCGGCTGAGTGCGGTGAGGCACCCTATGACTCACTGAACCTCCTTTATGTTCTGAATCGGGCCCATCCTTGTGACGGCTGAGATTTTCTCCGGGTTGGCTTTGATGCCACGCTCGGAGACAATGAAGCCGAGCAGCATGCCCCTCGGCACCCCGAAAACACATTTCTCAGGATTGAGTTTGATGCCACTCACTCAGAGTTTTAAGAAGGTCTGCTCAAGATCGGCAACGAGGTGGTTAGCCTATTTGGACTTAACTACGATGTCATCAACGTATGCCTCAATGGTCCACCCGATGAGGTCCACGAAGCATTTGAGCATACAGCGCCGGTACGTAGCCCCAGCGTTCTTCACACCGAACGACATTGAAACGTAGCAGAACGATTCGAAGGGGGTGATGAAAGATGTTGCGAGCTGGTCGGACTCTTTCATCGTGATTTGATGGTACCCAGAGTACGCATCAAGGAAGCAGAGGGTTTCACACCCTGAGGTAGAGTCGACTATTTTGTCTATGTGCGGCAAAGGAAATAGATCCTTTGGGCATGCCTTGTTGAGATCCATATAGTCTACACACATCCTCCATTTTCCACTCTTCTTTTGTATAAGAACGGGACTGGCTAACCACTCTGGGTGGTATACTTCCTTGATGAATCCGACAGCCGATAGTTTTGCTATCTCTTCACCGATGGCCCTACGTTTCTCCTCATCGAAGCGACACATGTGTTGCTTCACCAGCTTGGAGCCTGGGTGGATCTTCAAGGTATGCTCGGCGACCTCCCTCAGAATGCCTGACATATCCGAGGGTTTCCACGCAAAGATGTCTTTGTTGTCACAGAGGAAGTCAACGAGTGCGCTTTCCTATTTAGAGGAAAGCGTGGTACCAATGTGTACTATTTTGCCCTCGGTGCTCTCGGGGTCTATGAGGACTTCTTTAGAGCCCTCTACCGACTCGAACGACCCGGTTGACTTCTTAGCATCGGGCGCTTCTTTGATGATCTCCTCCTTGAGGGTGGCGAGCTCCTCGGAGGCGACGATTGTTGTGGTGTGACCGCAGCACTCGACCTCACACTCATAGGCATGCTAGAAGGAGGAGCTGACGGTGATGACCCCGTGGGGGCCCGGTATCTTCAGCTTGAGGTATGTATAGTTGGGGACGGCCATGAACTTCGCGTAGCATGGACGTCCTAGGATGGCGTGGAAGGTTCTAGGGAACCCAACCACCTCGAAGGTGAGGGTTTCAGTCCTGTAATTGAACTGATCCCCGAAGGTGACGGGCAGATCGATCTGCCCGAGTGGCATGGCCTGCTTCCCGGGCATGATGCCATGGAAAGGTGCTTGGGTTGGGCGGAGGCATGTCTGGTCGATGCCCATCTCGTCAAGTGTCTTGGCGTACATGATGTTGAGGTCGCTGCCACCATCCATCAGTACTTTGGCAAGCCACTTCGAGCCGACGATCAGGTCAACCATGAGCAGATATCTTCCTAGGTGTGGGACGCTATCTGGATGGTCGGTCCGATCGAAGGTAATGGTGGACTCCAACCATCGGAGGAAGGGAGATGTGGCCGGTTCGACCGTGTAGACCTCACGGCGTGCGACCTTCTGACGACATTTGGAGTTGTAGGCCGCTGATCCTCCGAAGATCATAAGGCAGCCGTCCAGCATCGAAAAGTCGTCGTCCTTCTCCTCGGAGTCATCTGTGGTGGGGGCAGGGTCCTTTCCTTGCTCCCCTTTGTTGGAACCTCCAGACAAGAACCACTGCATGAGGCCACAGTCCTTGAGTAGATGTTTAACGGGAAGGCAAGGTTCGGGCATGGCCCCTCGAGTAATTTTTCAAGTGGCTCGGAGTACCCTCCACGGGCTTCCGACCACCCTTGCGGTCAGCAGCGGCCATGAACGAGTCCTCACACTGTTGCTTCTTGTTCTTCCTTTTGGCAGAACGATTAGAGGTGCCTTCACTAGCGCCCTCGTCCTGCCTTGCCTTGCCCTCGAGACGATTGAAGATTGCTCCGACCACCTCTTCTCCTAAGGCGTGGCTAGTGGCGATGTCCAGAAGTTCCTTGGTGGTTCATGGGCCCTTGCGTCCCAGCTTATGAACTAAAGACTCGTAGGTAGTCTCGGATAGGAAGGCTCCTATAACGTCGACGTCGATGATGTTAGGGAGCTCATTGCACTATCGGAAGAAGCACCGGATGTACCCTAGGAGGGTCTCACCGGCCTTTTGACGGTAGTTCTTGAGGTCCCATGGGTTCCCAGGGCGCTTGTATGTGCCCTAGAAGTTCCCCACAAAGATCTCCTTTAGATCTGCCCAACTCTGGATCGCGTTGGACTGTAGGTGTTCCAACCACGCTCGTGTCGAATTGGCTAAGAACAATGCAAGGTTGCAGATAATGAAGTCATCATTATTTGCACCACCGGCTTGGCAGGTAAGCCGATAGTCTTTGAGCCAAAGTCTGGGGTTTGTCTCCCTAGAGTACTTCGGGATATTGGTAGGTGGTCGGTACCTTAGCAGGAAAGTAGCGTTGAAGATGTGCCGACCGAAGGCCTGAGGGCTCGGTAGGCCAGGGCTCGGGCTCTGGTCCTCGCCGCTATCATAGCGTCTGCCACAACGAGGATGATAGCCATGGCGGGTTCCTTCTCTTGGGTCATTGTAGGTGCGTCTGTGGGCATCGAGAGTGTTGCGTGCGTCGCGATTGCGGCTGAGACACTGATGTATTGGGACCGCAGCACGCTGCCTACCGCCTTGTGGTGCCTGGTGGACTGACGCGTCCCTGGCGGGGCACGCCGAGGTTGTGCGCTGGCTGGGGTCAAGCTCTCATCGTCGAGATAGCGAGCTCTCAGCCTGCTGCGCCGCCGTACGCTCGAGTAGCGTGCGAATCTCACGGTGGGCCTGATGATCCTCGGGCGTTGCGGCCTCTGGAAGGCCATGGAGCAAGGCTGTCGTGGCGGCGATGTTCTGGCTCACCCAGGAGAAGCAAGGAAGGGCTTCATCGTCGATGATGATCCTTCGGTTCACATCACAGGCCATGGCGCGTGCGCGCCCACCGTCTCCACGGCGCTCGATCTCCCGATCGAGCTCCACGCATTCCTGCACAAGCTAGATTCTGGCTTCTTCGATCTCTCATTTTCAGGCTCTCAGCTGCTCCACCCCCATGAGAGGTGGGGCCGCTGTCTCCCCCTTGGTTTTGTCGCCGAGGTTGCCCGCTAGGGTAGCCACCTCTGTGGGGACGCTTTTGACGTGTCCCTCGGGGGTACCCGTCATGAAGCATTCCCGAGAGGGGTGATGGCTCCCCCTGCTGGAGTTAGAGACAGAGGACGACCCTGGCCCCTCTGTGAGGAGGTTGTGGAGGGACTCTGTGACATGTTCGATCACCCCCATGAACTCGTTGTTCACGGGCGAAAAGACCATGCATCGCGCCACAAGGTGGCTAACGGTCGCCGCAGCGTTATGGAGACCGAACGGAAGCGCTGTCGGGGTGCTCCGTATGTGGTGCTCCGGAGAGAGGGACCCTCCTCCGGAAAACCACGCCATGTTGTTGGCGTTAGAAATGGTGAGGTGGCACTGGTCCTCCCTGGACTGCTGGGGTCTAAGGGAGACACCGAGCTGGCGCTCAAGCCTCTTGTGGTTGAGGCCGATGGAGGGGAGAGATTGGATGGCTGTGTGAGCCAATGCCAACTCTCCTTCCACCATGATGATGAAGTCTAGGCTCCCGAAGCGCACGTGTGCGCCTAGGACCCAGCTGATATCGTGGCTAGCCATCCGTGGCCTAATGTTTATCGTCGGAACACGCAAAGGTCCCCTACCTGGCGCGCCAACTATTAGTGTTTCGAATAAACACCAACTAGTAAATTTATATTTGTTGTGCGTTAGGCCCGGATGGTGTACTAAAGGACATAAGGTTTATACTGGTTCGGACATAATTTCCCTATGTCCAGTTTGCTGCTACTCATGTTATTAGCACCAAAAAAAGGTTCATAGTAGGGGGTACAAATGGTCGAGAGAGGGATAGGTCCCAAGTCTCTGATGGAAAGGTCGAAAGGATGCCAAGAGCTCGGTTGCTGCTTGGTTGTGTGTTGTGTGATGTGTTGTGTGTGAAAATTGATCTGTCCCCTTAGTGGGGTGCCTTGCCCTCCCTTTTATAGACTAAGGGGGAGCAGGGATTATAGATGGGAGAAAGAGGAAAAAACCAGAGGTAGAGAGGGTCCTTCGAAGCTACCGGGTCTTCCTTTTCCCTTAAGCCTGCCCTGCTGACATGGCAGACGGTGCCAAGGACAGCATGTTTGTTGATCCTGATACGGCCGTGCTCTGGCTTCGGTTAGCTAGTGGTCATGTCCTATCCTACTCCGGTGGACGGTGCGGCATGCCAGGGTGCCAAGCCATGACCCAACGGGGAGTAGATGGGGAAGTGACCATACATCCATTATTGTAGATGATGTGAGTTCCCTCTTGGATTGTAGTGGTTGTCATATGCTTATGTCAGGGTCTACGTCCGAGGGCTGATGGCGGCGCCCACAACATTGTAAGGCAAAAGTCAGCGCCTACAACACTGTTTGAGATCTGTCATGCCTGGAAGGGCTTAAAGCGCATGTCCCGTCGTATCCTGATGGTACTTTCCTGCAAGCGTGCAGGGCATGGTCCTCAGTACTGCGGTTGACTCGAATGTCCTGTCTTACCCTATGCTCGTCATTATGAAGGAGTAGGGTGTAGTCCTCAGGCGAGGCGGAGCCAGCCCCGAGACGTTGGGTGAGACAGAGCCTATCCCAGGACGTCGGGCGAGGCGGAGCCAACCCTCAGTCATCGGGTGAAGCGGAGCCTAGCCCTCGGGGGTCGGGCGAGGCGGAGCCAGCCCTCAGTCGTCGGGCGAGGCAGAGCCTAGCCCTCGAGGGTCAGGCGAGGCGAGGCCAGTCCCCAGTCGTCGGGCGAGGCGGAGCCAGCCCTCAGCCGTCGAGCGAGGCGACGTTTGCCCCGGGACGTCGGGTGAGGCGGAGCCATGCCTCAGCCGTCGGGTGAGGCGGCGTCTACGCCGGGACGTCAGGCGAGGCAGAGCCAGCCCTCAGTTGCCCTAGACGTCGAGCGAGGCGGAGTTCAGCCCTCGGGGGTCGGACGAGGCAGAGTCCAACCCTCGGGGGTCGGGCAAGGCGGAGCCAACCCTCAGAGGCTAGACGAGGCGTGGCCAACTTTTGGTCGTATGGGCAAGAAGTGCAGTTGCGTTCTTGTATGTTTGGAAGCATCAATGTTTGATGGTTATTAGGTCCACCTCATTGGGTACCCTAGTATTAGGTCCCCGACAGTAGCGCCCGAGTGATTTGGATAGAATTGCCCGAGGGGTGATTTGACTTGCTAGAGGGTGCGCGCGAGCGCACCCGATGGGTGTAGCCCCTGGGTGATTTGGATAGAATCGCCCGGGGGGTATTTCGATTCGCCAGAGGGTACGCGTGAGCGCACCCATCGGGTGTAGCCCCCAAGCCCCCGGGTGCTTCGGATAGAATCGCCCGGGGGGTAATTCGGACCCTTCGCGGGTATAGCTATGAGATTTGGTGTTTGACAACTAGATAGTTTAAAGGGAACCCTGGTATCCCGTTCGCGGGGATTCGTCCAGGGTCAGTCCGGTTGAGACTCAATTGCGGATCGAGACTCCCTTGAGGCTCGTGTGCCTGAGTTTTGATCGCTCGCGGGCCCATCCCTCGTCGGGACGGCCGTCAAAACTATTGGGCCAGCCCTCGAACTCCTGGGCCCAGGAGGGCCGGAGAAATGCTTTTTGACCCGCATCCCCTCCATGGGAAAATAGTCCTGGTCTGCCCAGGAAGGCGAAACGTCCGGCGCGACTTTGGTGAGAAAGGATAGGGATCACGGACGCAAATCCCGCGACGTGACGAGGTGGTGTATCGTGGCACGCACGGAGATCTAGGCGGACGGTTGCCGTTCTCGCATCTGTTGCCCCTATAAAACCAAGGATCAGAAATCCAGCGACGTGACATGGTGGTGAGCGCGGTTGAAACCCTAATCGCCCCTTGATCCCTTGTTATCCATAGTAGACATGCTCCTCACCGTAGCTAAATTAACAATCCAAGCCAAGGATCAGAAATCCCTTCAACATGGGTTAAACTGGACTACGTCGAGGTTTTCTTGGCCCGGCATATTTCCTTACTACTAGCGTTTACCTATATAGCATCATAAGGCGTATTTTCTGGCGGTTATTAATTAGGGATCCAAATTTGTACAACCATCAAAATGTGTGACCGCGAGGAGACATACGTTTTAGGCCGCCGGTGGCGGTTGAACTAGCAGAGTCCAAAGCATACAACAACTCTCATTAGCAACACGATGGACGAAATGAAGAACACACGAACGCACGGGGCATGCATATCGAACACATGACTACATGAGAGCAAACCGACGAAATCAAAATTTTCCCTGGAAAGACACACATCACTACAGAATACTGAAAAAAGTGTGACACACAACCTACCGACCCTAGCTGATTAGTAACTTATTCGCTCATACATGGAGGGGAACATAACAGAGAACGAAACGGCCATAGGACGTGCCTCCTTATTCAAAGCCATATATAGCACGACTCATCGTCGCGATGCAAGGGACCAAGGGGGGCAGGGCAAATTATTAAGCCAGTCATGCAGGCACTCAAGCGCACGTGGCTTCAAGGCAGACCTAGCTCTGGCGACTCCTGCGGCTCCGGCTCTGGCGACTCCGGCTCCTTCGGATGCTTCTTATGATGCCTCTTCGGCTTCTTCTCATCATGACACTCCGGCTCCAGCACCACCGGCACTGCAGCATCCGCCACGTAACCTGCAGCATTTCATTCATTCGGCACGCACGCTCGTCATACGGTCAGACAACTACGCACGGGCACATATGCATTTCATGTTGGATGATTGCTTGGACGATGGGTCGGAGTATGTAGCTGCATACCTCGTCCATGCGCGTCGCGACGGAGGGCCGCCATCTTGTTGGGACGCACGGTGGGCCTCGCGTCGGCCCTGGAGATGGCGACTGCCACGAAGAGGGACGCGATCAGGAGGAGGGCGGTGGCGGAGCGGTGGATCGCCATTGCGAATGCTGCCGCTTCAACCGTGCAAGCAGATAGATTTTGTGTAGAAGAATTGAGCTCGAGCTATATATGCTTTATTGCTTGGATGGCTTGGTGTCGCAAAGGGCATGCTTGGCGCCTTCTTATAGCTCGGTGAATGCAGTAGCTGATAAGATGTACGTAGTAGTACGTGACGAATCGATGGAAGAAGCTACAAGTGCGAGCGTGCGTGGAATTGCGGTGCGGCGCCGCGTTCAGACATGCCTCCTTCCCGCGCAACCAGGACAGACCTGACTCCGACGTAGCGGCCCTGACGGCCGCAGCGCTGGCGGCAGGCTGCGTCCGCCGTCGTGTTCCGGCACGCCAACCCGTCCTACTACTAATCATCCCGCCTGCTCCACGCAAGGTGTATCTGGTCCGCGACGCCGGCGCAGTGCGTCGGGATACGTTCGGGCGTTGTGGGCGCCGGGGATGTCGATGCTGCGAGGATGTTCGCGCGTGAGGCGGACAGGCACGTCGGCGCACAGCGCGGGAGAACTGCAAGTCGGTGACCGGGATGCTGGCAGCGGCGTGCGCGGCGCGGCAGGGCTGCGGCGGCACGGGAGAACGGCAGCGCGGTGCCGAGCGGGAGAGCTACGGCGACGCACAGCACAGGAGAACTGTCGCTCGGTGCGGAGCGGGATGCTGGCAGCGGCGCGCGCAGCGCGGGAGGGCTGCAGCCAGCGGATGGGTTGCGGCGGCTCGGTGTGAGGGGGGACTCGGTGTGAACCGGTGAACACGAAGCTGGATCCCACCAGCTACTGAGAACTTTTTTTTGAACCGTTGGATGGTGTTTGGACGTTGGATGCAGGCACGAAAGTCACGACGTGACCTGCCAGAGCAACGTTACTGAGTCTCGCCCGCCCTATCTTCACGGAGAAAAAGTGGAAAATCTCCTGGAAACGCTGACAGCCGTCGGATGGCGCTTTGACGCTGGATATAGGTTCGAAGTAACGTTACCCGGGCCTGTTCGGCCGATGATAAACCGGTTGAAGCTGATTTGTCGTTAGAGAGCCTGAATCCGGGCGGGAGTGGCCTGCTCATTCGCGCGCGCCGCGCTGGTTACCCGCTGGCTGCGCCCACGGCGCCCGCTTCCCGTCGTCCAGAGGAGCAGAGCAGTCTGCTGCCCGCCGCCCGGAGAAGCCTAGCCACCGAACTGCACAGCACCGACGCCGGGGCCGTGCGCCGCGCTGGTTTCCTGTGGCCTATGCTGACCGCAGCGGCGCCGGCTTCCCGCCGTCCAGAGGAGCCGAGGAATCCGCCGCCTGCTGCCCGGAGGAGCCGAGCCATCGAACTACGCAGCACGTACGCTAGGACGCTGACTGCTCGGCAGCATTGCTACTGGGCCACTGGCCCAGCACACCGTCAACGTCGAGGAGCTTGTAAGGACTTCACATCAGAAAAGTACCAGACCTCTTCCCTATCACATTCCTGTATTTTGCGTTCACTTCACATACAACAATCTTTCCATCTATACCTGAAATCAGAAAAGTAACTGACCTCTTCCCTATCACATTCCTGTTTATTGATTTAGGAATCATCATGTGCTATCCATTGTGTGCAGTAAATTTATTCTTTTTGACAGAATTTGAGAAGGAAAATTTGGTTTACGTTAAAGGTAATGGCAGAACTTCACTAAGGGAACACCTCAAGTTGGTTTGAGGTTTAAAGATTCGGATTAGGCTCGGCAGTTTTGGATGGCATATGGGGATTACATTGGACTGAGGGGGAAGGAAATTATGAAGTCACTGATGTTGGCAAAGGTATGTTGTCTGTAACCTATACATTTCTACATACTGTTTTCAATGTAAATCTAAATTAATTATTTTAATTTCATTGGCAGCGGCGAAAGAAAAATGTTGTTGTTCAGCCCCAAGTCCAATTGGAGAAGGACGACAGCAGCAAAAAAGCAACTCTGTAGTCTCAAGAATACAATGCCGTTAGCAGTTTTACTCAACTCATAACAACTGCAACTTGTGTTGATGATGACCTTCAGTTCTAGTATGTATAGGCTAGTCAGATAGCATTTTAGACACAGCTAACTACAGTCTTTTGCGGTCTAAATGTAGTCTTTTGTGGCGTGAATGTACATGTGAAATGGCCTTTAGAATATTAGGAGTAGCACATGTTGGGGCTTCAGTAGTAGCAAATATTATTGGAACACATAAATCTGAAGTGTGCTTATCTCTTTACCAATTGTGTGCTTACTAAAATGTTTCTATTTGTGTACAAATCTGATGTATTTGTGGAGCCAAAATGGCTTTGTGTCTGTGCAAATCTGATGTTGCAAAGTGGTGTTACCTCAACACATAAAGGAGACATCAATATGCTGCAAATCTGATGCAGCTAGAGATTTCAATTTTCACAAGTTTTGTTAATGCAATACCTCGAGATGAGACCTCTTGATTTCATTGTACAGACATGAAGAATCTAATTACATGAACCATAGGCAACTCAAGCAATGGAGCTTTGAATCTAGTCCCTGCAGAGAGCTCCTTCACGGCGTGCATGCCTCCGGACATCCATGTCTACTGCCATCTTCGTCACAGGAGCTCCTCCAGGACCGCGTGGTGCCGTCAGCTCGACTTCCGCGCTCTCCGGTGAGGCGCGAATGCCGGCGTGGTGCAGGAAGCCTGCGGCGCAGGAGGCTCGACTTTCGCCCCCTCCAAGGAGGCGTGAATGGCGGCGGCGTGGCGCAGGAGCGCTGGAGCGGCGCGAGGAGCGGTCCTCGAGCTGTAGCGGTGCGGCGCGGCGCCTGGTGCGGGAAGACTCGCCACCATGGCCGCGCTCCTCCAGTCGTCTTTCCCCTTCCCTCACGCCTACTTCCCCAACCCCAAGCCCCACCACCTTACCGCCCCCGCCGCTGCCACCACGAGGCCCGAGTCGCCCAACGCCCCCAACCCCGCCAGCGCCCACCTCCGCCGCCTCATAGCCCGCGAGGACCTCGCCGGTGCCGCGCGCCTCGTCGAGCGCTCCGCCTACCGCGACGGGGAGGCCCCCGACGTCTACCTCTGCACCAAGCTCATCCGCAACCTCTGCCGCCGGGGCCGCACCTCCGACGCCGCCCGCGTGCTCCGCGCCGCCGAGGGATCTGGGTCCCCCGTCGACGTCTTCGCCTACAACACCCTCGTCGCGGGGTACTGCCGGTACGGCCACCTCGACGCCGCGCGCAGGCTCATCGGCTCCATGCCTGTCGCTTCAGACGCCTACACGTACACGCCACTGATCCGCGTGCTCTGTGACCGCGGCAGGGTCGCCGACGCGCTCAGCTTGCTCGACGATATGCTCCGCCGCGGGTGCCAGCCCAACGTCGTCACCTACACTGTGCTCCTGGAGGCCATGTGCAGGAACAGTGGGTTCGAGCAGGCCATGGCAGTCCTTGACAGGATGCGTGCAAAGGGATGCACGCCCAACATCGTCACGTCATCATCAATGGCATGTGCAGGGAAGGCCGTGTTGATGACGCAAGGGAGCTCTTGAACAGGTTGCCCTCTTATGTCAGCCCAGGTGCACTGGCTGCCACTGAGTGAGCTGCTGGAAGCCGTCTTCTGCAGAAACAAACACATTTACCGTTTACGTTTTCATTCTTGTATGACATGGTGGGCCCACAGGCCAGAAACTGTATGGCACTTAAGTGCCCGTGACTCTGTAAGACGATACCAAAAGAGTACGCCAAGGCAGAGGGGCAACCTCGCCGGCGTCAGGGTTCGCCGGCCGAATCCATTGTCGTGCTCACGTTGCGGTGACCCGCCGCTGCCAGGGGCTGACATCTTATGGGTTCCAGCCCGACACTGTCAGCTATATCACCCTCCTGAAGGGCTTGTGCACTTCTAAGCGGTGGGATGACGTTGTGGAGCTCTTTGCGGAGATGATGGAGAAGAACTGCGTGCCAAACCAGGTGACATTTGACATGCTAATCAGATTCTTTTGTCGGAGGTATGGTGGAGCAAGCTATTCAAGTTCTTGAACAAATGACGGAGCATGGGTGCGCCACCAACACTACCTTGTGCAATATTATCATAAACTCAATTTGCAAACAAGGCCGGGTTGACGATGCCTTTATAAATTTTTTTTTTTTTTGAGGAAACTGAAGGGGCCAAGGCCCCTGCACAGAATTTTATTAGCTGAACAAGGAGAGTACAAATTACTGACAAAAGAAAGGCAAACCGAAATAACTGAGCTTTACAGAGCTAAACAGAGCAGCTTCAAGAAACGAAGAAGGAAACAAAGAATAAAACTAACACCCTGATCAATTATAGCTGCTGGATCCATTGTTCATAAGTTGCAGACAGACTTGCTTTCACCCTTAGGGAGACAAGTTTTGCTTCTTTGAAAAAATAAATCTTGCACTCCTGAATGCCAACTTGATTATTATTGAAAATAAGCTCATTCCTTGCCTTCCAGATTGTCCAACTCATAAGGATGACAGCTACCATGAAAAATTGACTGTGCATTTGATCTTTGATGGCCATTACATTTTCAAAAGTTCCTCCTGTTTGAATTATATTCAGATTTAAGAGACCCCAACACTGTTGAGCAAATGGACAGTGCCAAAACAGGTGATCCACTGTTTCTTCCACCAGCATTGAACAAATTTCACAGTTGTATGTCTCTAGAGCCATATGCTTTCTTCTTAGAATGTTCCTTGTGCTTAGCCTATCTTTTAGCAGTAACTAAAAAAATTACCTTGTGCTTCGGCTGACAGGATGACTTCCAGAACCACTTGAAGGCTGGGTCAATTTCTTGATGTCCTAGTAATTTTCTATAAGCCACTGCAGATTTGAATTTAGATGCACCCCCAGAGTATGTCCAGACATCATTTTTTTAAAAGGCGGCAAGAGATTTGCCGGATTTTTATTAGACGAGCAAAAAGGAACTAGAAAAAAGAATTACAACAAACAACGGGAGACCAAGCTCACCGCCACCACGGCACACCAGCCGACAACCCAACTAGATGCCCACCTGGATGACAACTTAAAGTCTAGAAAAACACCCTGAAACCGAAAAAACACAAAACTAGACCAACCGAACAGTGACCAACAAATGCTAGAACTACTCCTGTTGTGGTCCAGCATGAAATCTTGTTGCCAACTGGTATTGCTCTATATCTTCCTTGCAAAGGAGTGCCACCTGACTAGGCTGCAGCAACTTGTTCTGAAATGTTCTTCGATTCCTTTCCTTTCATAAATTCCACCAAAAATAGATTATAATGCCATCAAACGCCTTTCTCTGATCTTTGTCTATCTTAATTCTGCACTTTCGCCAGTAGTTGTGTAGGGATCCTGTCATTCCGACAGTATCAATCACCGATAGGCTGAACCATCGCTTGATGAAGGACCAAACTTGCCTTGAGAAATGCAGTCCTTGCAAAGATGTATCGGTGTTTCCGGGTCAATACCACAAAGCTTGCATACTGGATCATTTGGCCAATTTCTTTTAATCAAATTGTTTGCCGTTAGGATTTTTTTATGCAGCAAAGTCCAAGTAAAAAATCTACATTTGGGTTCCGCCTTTGCTTTCCAAATCGGTTGAAGTTTTAGTTTGCTGAATGTGCCCTGGAATTGAATGCAGTAAGCGCTTTTGGCTGTGTATTCCCCATCCACCGTCCAACGCCAACGGATGCTGTCCTCTATATTCTCGATTAGCTAGATTTGGCTCACCTCTTCCCAAAGGGTTACGTACTCTCTTATTTCCTGTGCAGTGCCTAATGGAATGACATGTGATATCCAGCGGTTATCTTCCAAGGCCTTTTGCACCGTGAGATTTTTCCTTTTTGATTTCTTGAACAATGTCGGTGCAATCGCTTTCGGTGTTCGCCCACCGACCCAAGACGATGTCCAGAACCTGGCCAACTTACCATCACCTACTGTCACCACTGTCGAAGCCGCAAATAACTCCTTGTCTCGGCCATCTACCGGAAGGTCAAGCTTGTTCCAAGCTCTATCTCAGTGCTTCCATTGATACCATAACCATCGTAGTCTCAATGCTCTTGCGAAACGTTCAAGGTCCAGAACCCCTAAACCACCTTTCGCTTTGGGTCTACATGTTGTTGGCCAGTTGATAATGGAATGCCCACCATATACCTTGTCTGGCGTTTCTCCCCTCCATAGGAAACTCCTTCTCAAGCGATCGATCTTTCTAATTAACCATTTTTGTTCTGGAAATGCGGTCATATGATAAATTGGTTGAGTTGATAGAACCATTTTTACTAGAGTCTCTCTCCCCGCTGAGGACAAGAGCCTGCCCTTCCAACCTGGTAGTCTGGCTCCTATTTTGTCTATCAAAGGCTGTACCTCTACCCTGTGTAGTTTTCGGACGTGTAGAGGAAGTCCTAGATATCTCCCAAGGAAACTGCAAATCTTGCCGGGGAAATTTTGAAGTAATTGAGAGACCACTGTGTTGTCCATTCTTATAGGGAAAATTTCCATTTTGGAGATGTTGATTTTTAGCCCCGAGCATTCTCCAAAGAAGTTTAGTATCTTGAGTAGATGATCCAACTCTGTATTTGCAGGGTATGCGAAAATCGCTGCATCTTCAGCATATAGGGAGCACCTCAAATTAGCCGCCTTCGGTAGCACCGGTTTAAGGATCCCTCTTTGTGCTGCCGCTTCAATTATCCGTTGTAGTGGGTGGATGGCTAGAATGAATAAAAGGGGGGATAGAGGATTCCCTTGCCTTAACCCCCGTGTATGTCGGATACCCTGGGTCGGCTCCCCGTTGATCAATACTTTTGATGTTGTTGTTCCAAGTAGGGCCGCTATCCAATCCCTCCATTTTGTGCTAAAGCCCAAAGCCTGTAGCACCTCTAGCAGAAAGCTTCAAGCTATGGAGTCGAAAGCTCTGGAAATGTCCAATTTGATGAACAACGCCGACCTTCTCTTTTTATGCAACAGTTGAATCACTCTCTGCGCGTAAAAGCAAAAAGTTATATCCTTTCTGTTAAAAAACTTGTCCAGACATCATTGATACCCTCATTTATAACTGTATTCTCTATCAAATGCTGGATACTTAAGACTTGATCAAAGGCCACTTGAGATAAAGGTAAAGCAAAAGGTTTAGTGAATTCACCTTCACTGAAGGCATTTTTCACAGAAATGTGTTTATTCTTAGCAAAAGAATATGCATGAGGGAACTGTTCATCAAGGGCCTGTGTGCTCCATTTATCCTTCCAGAAAAAAATGAATCCCCATTGTTCACCTGAATGTTTGCCATCTTTTTAAAGGATGTTAAAAGTTTCAACACATCCCTCCACCAGAAAGACCCCTTCTTCACTGTACCTGGTAATCTGCCATTCCTGTAATGTTTTTCCCACACCAGATTCACCCAAGTTATATCCTTTCTGTTAAAAAACTTGTTCAGATTTTTCATTAACAGTGCCTGATTTTGAAGTTCTAAGTTAATGATTTGGAGCCTCCTCCTTCCTTTGAATTGCATACCATTTCCCAGGCAGCTTTGGGACGACTTCCCCCATTTAGATTAGTCTCTCTCCATTAACAATTTTTCCTGAACTTATCTATCTGCTTGATCACAGATTTGGGGAGCTCTAGTGTACACATGTAGTAAGTTGGCAAAGAAGAGAAGACTGCATTAGTGATTTGAAGTCTACCAGCTTGATTTAACATGGAGGAGACCCCTCCAAGTCTTCTCTCACACTTATTCACCAGGGGCAGAAAATCTATGACCTTAGGCTTGGTTGTTCCCAAAGGCAAACCTAGATAAGTGAAGGGCAGGGACCCTTTAGAACAACTAAAGGTTCTAGCCAGTAGGTCTAACTTTTCCTCAGAGATGTTGATGGGAAACATCATTGATTTGTTGTAGTTAACCTTCAGGCCTGTTGAAGCAGTGAAGTTCTGTAGAACAGTTTTGAGAAAAAAGAGTTGCCTGGGGTCACCTTCCATGATGATTAGAGTGTCGTCTGCATATTGTACAATGGGAAAGCTGGAATCTGACTGCATTGGAATAGGCAACTTGAGCAACCCCATGTTTTTGGCTTTATTGATTAGCACTTGCAAAAAATCTGCAGCCATTACAAAAAGAAGTGGAGATAGGGGATCTCCTTGTCTAACTCCCCTTCTGCAGTGAAACTTCTTGCCTGGGACACCATTTAAGAGAACTGAGGAAGTGCCAGAACTAAAAATAGCTTTCATCCAAGAAATCCATCTTTGTCCAAACCCATGCGCTTCCAGGATTGAAATCATAGCCTAATGCTCTATTTTATCAAAGGCTTTCTCAAAGTCTAATTTTAAAATGACCACTTCTTTCTTAGACAGATGACAAAAGTGGATGTACTCAAATGCCCATACAAGGCAGTCCTAAATTGTCCTTGATTTTATAAACCCATATTGATTCCTATGAATCAATGGGATAATTGAAGACTGCAATCTTTTTGCCAACAGCTTTGTTAATAGCTTGACTGAAGAATTCAACAGGGAGATGGGTCTGTAATCATTGACATATCTGGCATTTTCAACTTTGGGGATCAGAGTAATGTAGTAGGAGTTGATACTTTGCAGGCAACAATCGTTATTGAAAAAACTTGCGACATGGGCTCCTATGGGTGCAATCCAGATACCATTAGCTAACACGGTCCTAAAGGGCTTGTGTCGTGGCGAACGAGGGGATGATGCCAAGGAACTTTTGAAAGAGATGGTCCGGAATAATTGCCCCCCCAACGAGTTAACATTCAATACATTTATCTGCGTCTTGTGCCAAAAGGGGTTGATCGAGCAAGCTATTATGCTTATTGAGCAAATGTCTGAGCATGGCTGTACGGTGGGTGTTGTCACATACAATGCTCTTGTCAATGGATTCTGTGTGCAAGGCCATATTGACAGTGCCTAGAACTGTTTCGCAGCATGCCCTGCAAACCCAATACCATCACATACACTACTTTGCTGACAGGCTTGTGCAACGCTGAACGGTTAGATGATGCTGCAGAGCTCGTAGCTGAAATGCTTCGTAGGGATTGCCCTCCAAACGTAGTGATTTTCAATGTACTTGTGAGTTTCTTCTGCCAAAAAAGGATTTATTGAGGAAGCAATTGAACTCGTTGAGCAAATGATGGAACATGGTTGCACCCCTAACCTGATCACGTATAATACATTACTTGATGGGATTTCCAAGGATTGCAGTTCAGAAGATGCCCTGGAGTTGTTGCATGGCTTGGTCAGCAAGGGAGTATCGCCAGATGTCATTACATTTTCTTCAATCATTGGTATCCTCTCAAAAGAAGATAGAGTTGAAGAGGCCATTCAAATGTTTCACGTAGTGCAAGATATTGGAATGAGACTCACAGCTGTGGTGTATAACAAGATACTACTTGGGCTCTGTAAAAGATGTGAAATAGATAATGCTATCGACTTTTTTGCCTATATGGTATCCAACGGATGCATGCCCAATGAATCAACCTACATTATACTTATTGAAGGCCTTGCTCATGAGGGTTTGTTGAAGGAGGCCCAAGTTCTACTGAACGTGCTGTGTTCAAGAGTTGTTGTTAGCAAGAACTTAATAGAAGAGTAACACTAAGGTTGAAAACCAAACTGTGCATACCCTTTGAGTCATGATGAATCCTGGCATTAAGTGCTTATTCATTATTCACAGTGAGTGGATTGATAGTCTCGTGTCCTTCAAGCTGCAGTGCTTCATGTAGATGGTTGTTTGAGGGCCCATAACCTCGTATGAAGGAATCTTGACAATGTGAGTTTCTGCTTACATGTATTTATCATACTTTTGCCAAGGGGAATGTAAAGTTTCCCGTTTTAGCTTACTCTTATTGGTGTAGATGTATATATTGCTAAAAGCATTTTGTATGTGAATAGGCTTAGGGTTAGAAATCTTAATAACAACAATAATCTTGTTCAGGAACCTCATTTAGAAGAGTCAAGACCAATGAGACCAAGAGACGAATCTCGAGTAAAGCACAAGAAAAAAAGCTTGGTTCTCATAGATTTCATACTGTCGCAGCTGACACTTTTGAGTTTCCCTAATACAATGACTTGTTAAACTACAAGCATTGTGCTTACAATGATTTTGGGTTTTCCTTTCATGAGCAATGGACATGTGTGCGGTTGCTTTTCTGTTCATTGAAGAATGCAGATATAACATTCCTCACTGAATGCTTTTCTGTTCATTGAAGAATGGAGATATAACATTCCTCACTGAATCTTGTTTTTGCCCAGGTTTCTGTCTCTTAAAATTGGCTTGTCTAAGAATACTATAATTTAGAATATAATATCATCTGGATGCCCTTTTTTACTTTATAAACAGGCTGGTGTGCTTTACCATCTTCATCACCAAGAATTTGTATGCTGTAAGCTTTTTAGCTTCCTTTTGGTTGTTGTAGGTTTATGCCATTATATTTTAGGCCTCCTGAACCCTCAGAATCTAGCACATCCTGAATAGTCAATTCTGGTATCAGATTCTAACATTATTCTATGTTTCGAACTTTCGATGGCTGATTATCGACTTTGGTGGAGATGTGAGAAGTGCGATACTAATCAACGATTCAAGATGAAACAAACCCAATGAAATCGTGAAGTCCAAGAACCTTTTCTGTAGGTTAGGTCATTCAGGTATGCAGTAAACTTTTATCCTTGCATATCAGCGCAGCACTTAAATTGGTTGGTAAATCCATTGAATTGCATGAGATGCTGAGCTGAAGAAATGTCATTGCTTAGATGCTCAGAAAGTCAGAATCAAATGTCTGATCTAGGAGTTGTTGGGGGCATGGTTATCAATGGCGTAATTTTTCAGATAAGCTGGTTCTGGTCCTTCTGGATGTACACCGGCTTTGATGAAGTTTTCAGTACTGTCCCAGGAAGAGTGACAAGTGGCGCATGACTTGGTCAAGCATGGAATGGGCTCGAGATGGGTTGTATTTGTAGGGTTTGTACAGAACTTGGTGGCTAGAGATTTGTCTAGTGCACCAGTGGAATGAAAATTCACTTTCATTTACATTCTTTAGAAAATAGTCAAACCATTGTATATTATTACTTCCTCCTATCGTAATACAAGTCCATCTCAATTTGTCCTAAGTTAAACGTTGTTAACTTTGCCCGTCAAACAATCAATATCTGAAACTTTATATAGATTGAATTGATTGTACAACATTTCTCAGGCAATGAGTTGCCGAAGAAAATCTGTATTGAAAAATACTGATGGTACAAACAGTCACACCAGAATCCGTTGTATTGTCAGCAAAAGTTATCTTACATCGGCAAGTTACAATCTTACAAAAGTTAGTGCCTCAAACTACTTCGCTACGTCCTATGCAAGCAAACTGTACAAGGCTCAATCTTATTGTTTGTTCACGTCACCCAAGTATCTAAAAGACAAGGCAGCACCAAAGTTCCTCCGCTCCTCCTCGAAGTCATCGTTCATGTCGTCGCTGGAGCTGGACTCTGGATGGACCGTTGAAATAGCTGGGCACGATTCATGGATGCCTTTGGCTATGCAGTCTTTGGTCGCGAGCATCTTCACCTGCCCAGCATGGGAGATCTCTACCACGACTTTGCCATCATCCTTGGGAAGAGGCTGCTTCCAGGGCTCCCCATCCATTCTCATGTAAGCATGATCAGTTGCGCCTCTGAGGAACTCGAATCGAACACGGTGAGCCTGACCATGAAAAGACAAAAGAATTTTATTGCTCACGAACTAGTTTTCTTTGAATTGAAGGTCGAATCTCCGGAAGCAGAGTGGTTTTATTTTGACTAGGCTTTAAATTGTTTAATCCTTCTGCTTGCCTAGTTGTAATTGCATTTGAATTGGGCCTGGCCCTAACTAGTATTACTTAGATCCATCTATCCACTGATAGTAATGCATGTGGCATGTGGGGAGTGGATGGGGGAAAATACAGCAAGTAATGATCCAGTATGCAGTTGCAAACCTGAGCAAGGCGAGTTCCATGGCCTTTTGGAGATAGCAAGACAAGGCCATGCCAAGCATCTTTGAAACCCACAATCTCCAGAAGACCATCATCCACAAGTGGAGGCATTACCAAGTCTCTCTGCAATAGTATAATTCACATGAGAGAATCAAATAGGAAATTTAAAAATACCCTCCTAAACATAATTTTCCTTTGTGGAATAAATCGAGTTCAATAGTATAAAAAAGGTAGTGTACAAGGAATATCATTAGCATAAGCTTAAACTCACTTTTCTTTGCTTCCTCTTACTTGGTGTTCCCCAAGGGTTTAGTCCACCAGAGAAGCTAGGCAAATTGAGACAAACAATGGACCGAATACTGCATTGGTGTAAGAAACTTGGTAAGAACATTATATATACCCAATTTTGAAGCATTAGTCTGACATCATGTCACAAACATCTGAAAATAATATAAGCACCTAGTGCTTCCACTATGATGTGTGCTAACTAGAAAGATGGTTCAGAAGGAAAACATGAGGATTATATGCTTCAATATTGTCTATATGCTATAAGTGAAACTTCAAAGTTTCATCAACGCAAAGATGAGTACATAACATCCAAAACTCTTTGATATGCTCACGGTTTATTTATACTTTTTTTAAAATATAGAAGGGTAGGCCTGGTGCAGTGGTGAGAGTTGTCTCACTGAGTCACCAGATCGTGGGTTCGAAGCAGCCTCTCCGCAGATTTTGCGAGGGAAAGGCTTGTCTCGGTTTATCCCTTCCCCAGACCCCACTCATGTGGGAGCCTCCGGCACTGGGTCTGCCCTTTTTTATAGAGTTGGCCAAAATCACTTTAGAGGAGTTTCTACAGATTGATTTACATTTGTGACTGTGAGTCATGAGTTATGTGTGTTTATGATATGAGTATTTTTCGCTTACTTCGCTTCATTATATGTTAATTTTACATGTAATTTCTAGATTAGCGGATTGAGTTGACCTGTAGTAGTCATTTATTTGGTATCGGATCAGACATATTGGCACCTGGCTAGTTGGTAATTGATATAGACAAGGAAGAGCACAGAAGGCTTACCTTTGTGGAATTTCCATGGTTTCCCATTTTCCAGATTTCTTCATTATCTTCACTTTCGCAAGGCAAGCAATGTTCCTGGGGCCAGTGAAAAAAATGCCAAAAGTGATGTGAGCCGACTACAATGTTATCAACAAGCCATGATTTTTTAAAAAATAAATAGAATAAATACCAAATTTCTGAATTGTAACTTGTGACAAATATTCCTTTTCACGACAGAAGACAGATCCACAGCCAAGTTAGTGCCACCAAGAGAATTACCGTGACATTGGATGAAACAGAGAGGTACAAAACCATCCTTGTGTACATGCCAGCTTCAAATATGTTTTCTGCAGTACAGAATAGCATAGAGATTGGTTTATGTACTGCTAAACGTATACGTAAATCATAAATGAGAATCAATTATAAGGAATGACCAGCACTAAGAAAATAAATAAAGCACACCGGCTTATTTCACCTGATTGGACAACTGATTCTTGAACTTCTCTGGATGCAGTTTCCTCTCAGAATGAAACGCATAAGACACTTGGGCATCCATTCCTGCGATGGAAAAAGAATCTCTTTCAAACTGCCATTTTAGCTAAGGAGAAAAGTTTCTTCTTTCCATTTTATTAAAAAAAATCAACAAAAGGTATTGAGCCACAACTTAAAGCAAACATCTTTTTGGAACAAGGAACTTACCCATACTGAAGTAATTCCAAAATCCCCCGCGAAATGTGTAAGAATACTCCTGGGAACACGCAGATAAAAAGATTATACAGAAAACATGGCATAGCATAGCATAGCATAGTTCAAATTGTTTGTTTTCAAATAATATTGTTGACAATTAGTTCAACTTTTCTCACAATCATTTTTACAAGAATTTTCTCTTATGTGATAACTGACATTTAAGAAATTCAAACAGTGGAGAGAAAAACACATTGCACAAAATAAGTATCTACTTCAAAATACATTATGTGCTATTCAATAAGTTGAAAAGGTTAATTAATCCTTATGTTCTACTCAACAAGTTGAAAAGATCCCAACTAAATATTTGAAGTTCAAGTAATGGAGTATATATAGAATAGCACAAGACTACAAGCAAGGCGTGTTTGAGCAATGGTTGTTCTTGATGCATGATATGTACTATTCACTTTTGTTATAATTCAAGATATTATCTACTCCCTCCGTTCCAAATTGTAAGTCGTTTTAGATATGTCCTAAGTCAAACTTGTCTAACTTTGGCCAAGTGTATAGAAAAATATATTAGCATCTACAATATCAGATAAATACACTATCAAAATATTTAATAGTTTATCTAATGAATCTAGTTTGATGTTGTAGATGTTTGTACATTTTTCTATAAACTTCATCAAAGTTGAAGAAGTTTGACTTAGGAGAAAGCTAAAATGACTTACAATTTGGAACGGAGAGAGTAATATATATCAACATGTAATTCAAATATAGCAAAGCTGATGGATCATATTCTTACGAAGGAGAAAGCGGGAAACAACAGCCATGTCCAAAAAGAAAGGCAAAGGTAGATAAATGCAGTAACTATGCTAACACTAAGGAAAAGAAATGGTAATGTCCAGCATTGTTACCATATCTTGTGGATCTGTCTTGGGCACATGGCGAAATGCATGCAAAGAATGAGGCAAGTCAGGAGGTGCGATTGGATCACAAGGAGAATCTTTTGGGCCCTCCATTCTCATGACAATGTGCCAGCTGAATTCTTGTAATGATTCCAATATTAGTCAAGACCCACATACCATATGAAGATTTCATACAGAAAGATAGTGAAGGCTGTAAAAAGCAAACCCACCTGTCAATGTTCATCTCTCTTGATTCCCTTACTAATTGAAGAAATGATATGACCGAATCATGATCTGTTCCAGGATTTTTCTTTCCCTGCATATTAATTGTTTGATATTATGGGCTGCCAGTCACATAAAGTGTTCCTTAGCAGCTAACAGCCTAACACGAAAGCTAGCTCCACAAAAGGCAATGTAAAGAGGAGTTTACTACCCAAAATTCTCTAGACTTAACCAGAAAAGCTACTAAAGTTAAAAAAAATTGCAATGTAAGGAGAAAAGGACTACAAAATATTTCGCCTTTGCATAAAGCTGAATGCATTAAAGATCTTATCATCAAGTATATATCAAAGGCTTAAAGCAGATCTATGCAAGTACTGCAGTAAAGATTGTCTAATAGGAAGAAAAGGATTGTTTTGATTTTTAAACTCACCCATCCAAAAGAATATGGCAAGTTATTTCCAGTTCCCAGTGGAACTGTAGCAACAGGAGGTGGACGTACTAACTTAAGATCAGATACAACTCCAAGCAACCAACCTGCCGTTCCATCACCTCCAGCAACCTGATTGGATTTCCATGATAAAATAGACGCATGTTAGGACTATTCAAATAAACAAACATACAAAATATTGGTAAAAATATTAGCAGGAGATCTTGGATCGAATATGAAATTGCCAGATTGCACTCACTATTAGCCTTAGTCTCCTATAGACTTCAGAAGCAAGAGTGTCACCACCATGCTTGAGCCTTTCCAGGTTGCTGTATAGTCTGAGCAAGACCTTGTCTGGAGCTTCATCAAGCAGATCAAATACCTGAATTTTACATAATTACATGGTTAGGCCTAGCCACAAAACCATAATTTCATTTACTGCAGTAAAAAATGCAAGATCAATGTGGTACCAAACAAGTATATCTGCAAAAAATAGACAATATCTACCTGGGCATGGTTGAGAAGCTTACGGTATGTGACAATTAACTCACGTCCCAGTTGACCTCCACTTTTGGTGTTGATAAAAACAACCACTGGACAAGTAGGTATCTGAGATGCATGCTCCACTGGAGACTCCGGTACGAAAATATAAGTTGGGATACAGAACTCTTTCAACATGTTATTTTTCTCAACGTTGTTCTCCATTTTAAGTCTGCAACCTGCAATATTAATGATATGTTACTTAGATGGTTAAACACTGTAAGGCTAGACATTCTAATGTGTGCTCTGAAGCTCTGACGCTTATGTTCTTTCACTGGCAAAAGGCAAATGCAGTACAGCATTTTTGGCAAAGGGTGTGATTCCATTCTATTCCAAGTAAGTGAAACGGCTTCAAATGGGATCATAACCAAAACCAGGTGAATAGCTGCTTTAGAAAGATTCTTGCTCATGACGTCCATCCCTTCTCAAGTGCGTGGAAACAGATGCCAGTCGCTATCAGTCTGACATAAGGCTTACTACTCCTACCAATTACGTAAAGATGAATTACTGTTGTTGCTAATTTGCCAATAAATCACCCCACCTGCCAGCATCCTAGAACAATCCAAAACAGGTAGCCATTATTTTGATTGCTTTTGTAGAAAAAAAGTAGCCATAAATGACCACGAATCATTTCTTTTGAAATAAGGCCCGAGTAATTTGAAATCATTCAAAGCGCCCAAACTGAAGTCACCAATCAATCAAGTTAAATTCAGTAATCAGACCTAGATGCACTCACTGATCATGGCAACCTAGAAACTAAAAACTGATCAAACTAGATGACACACCACAGGTAGAGAAACAGAACCGACACCAACAGTAGGAATCCGAAACAAACCGTGACGAGATTGTGGAGCTTGGAACACTACAACAAGCGAAAAAAAAATGCATGCCACGCCACTCAGCTAGAATCAAATCGTTGTAGAAGAACGCAGCGGAAACCCCCAGCCTCACAGGCCGATCAGAAGCACTCCAATCTGCAGAGCTATTCTGGACTTTAAACAACAACAGGGGAAAGAAAGAAGTTTTGCAGAAGTGCGCAAAACTCCCCCGCTCGCAATTACCGCATAAACCAGGATTCGAAACCCCATAAGAGAGAGAGATTAAAAACAGAGGAATAGCTTAGGGATCGCACGCGCGCGCACCTGGAATGCTAGGGAGAATCCGAATCGCTTGTGGGCGGATGGCGCAAAGGCCGAAAAGCAGGAGCGCCGCTTTGGGGGTCGGTCGGAGGCGAGCCGCGAGCGGAGGAAATGAATTGGAATGGGATGGGATGGGAGGGATTCCCTCACCTGCGCGTTTTTGTTGTGTGTCCTTGTGTGCCGAGCTCGAGGAGGGAGCCAGGGAGGGAGGGAGGGAGGGGGCAGGTTGAAAAAAACAACCGGTGAGATGGGCAGCTTATAAGCGGCCGCCAGCCAGGCGGGCCTCGGCGCTTGGTCCACGTGCGGCGCCGACGCGTGGCCTCTATTCCCGGCCCACCGGGCGGGCCCAACAGAATGATACAGGTGCGGTGCGGGACCGTTGGAACCTGGTCGGTTAACTTTACTTTAGTAGGTTTGGTTGGACGAGTAGTCTTCTTCCTTGACGGCTGAAACGGTTGCCGTGTCTGACGTGTGGCCCTGGGGAGAGGTGGTGCCTCCGTTCAGGTTCGTGGAGTCGGGATGCTGAAACGATTCGCGCCGCCCGCGGACGGAGTAGTTCGTTTGTTTGTCCTTCGGCTTTGGCTGGAGCCGACGGGAAACGGAAACCCGCCACGGGACACCCTTCGCGAGCTACACTTCAGCAGCGCGCAGCGGGCTCCTCCTCGTGCGCCGTTTCTTTTTCAGCGATCACGGCGCCGTGGTGGTGGGTGCGCCGTTGCTCGGGCCGGGACAGGTCAAACCAGAGGACAGTGTCCGGGAATCTTGACAGGTGATTTGCCGGTAGCTAGCTCCACGTGACCTGTACTTGGGTGTGTACTCGTTTCTGGATTTCAAGCGTTGCGAAAGGGTGTTGTGTGTACTCTCAGTTTGGCAATCAAGATCAGACTTTCGGGGGGCGGAAGATCGAATCTCATAGTAGAATGAAATTGGTGGTTTGAGCATTCCGTGCGTAGAAAAATCACCGTGGCCGACAAATTAAGACACAGCTGATGTCACTTTCTCTCAAGCGGCTGCATTCGTCGTTGCATATACTTGCATGTGCATGGTACGATAAGCACCCAACAACTTACAACTGCCGCCACCTTTTTACCATAGACGAAATAAACAAGCAACCACACCGTGGTCTCGTGGGTCTCGATTATGCCGAAATTATCCACGAGCAGAAGACCTGATATTAGTGGTTTTTTTCTCGAATACGCAAAAGATTTGCATATCATTGTATTAAGGAGAAGAGTTTAAAGAAACATACAACGCACTTCTATCGAGCGCCGAAGCAGGTCGACCTAACACAGCCGAAGCTGGGACATTAGTGGTGGTCTCATGCATCAAAAGAAAGGGGACCGATAGGTCCTAGGGACAGACACTACTACAAAACAAGAATATTGTTACACTTTCTTGTACACATTCATCGATGTGTTTCTATGAAATTTTACGGTAACACAAAACAATGTGATACAGACTTGGGTTGTAACACAAAACACGTTTTTTATAAAGATGTGTTACTGACAGTAATTATAGTAACACAAAATTAGTGTTACAAGCGAAATGTTATAAAAGTGTACTATATTATAACACATGAATGAAACATATAAAAGGTGTAACAAATATATGACCTATAGTAACACAAAATAATGTTGCGGTTCAAGTGCTACTAATCTTTAGCATGGTGTGAAAAATGATCAGAAAAAAAAATTGGGTGCCACCAAGATTTGAACCTTCAACCTCACCACCAACCCAAGGAAGACAGCAACACCCTCGCTACCACTAAACCATTTGAACCTTCAACCTCACCACCAACCCAAGGAAGACAGCAACACCCTCGCTACCACTAAACCACTTATATGTTTGTGAAAGATCTAGCATTTTATTTTATTTGTTATAGAAACCACGACTTGATCCATCAAGATATAAATTTTGAATTGTTTAAACAAATTCGAATGGAAAATGACCAAAAGACAAGTTGTAGATCTTGATGAGTCCTATAACTTTGTTGTTGATGACTTTTTCGTTATTCAAACAAAGACTGATGGAAAAATGACCAAAATAAAAGTTGTTGATTTGAATCAGTTCTAAAAACTTGTAGTTGGCGACTTTTCCATTTAAAATCATTACTATCACAAAATTATATTTGAAGTTTTTTATATTACAAAATCCAAATTTAGCATGGCGAGGAAAAATGACAAGAAAAATCTATTTGAAATCATTTACTGTCCGAAAATTCTATTTGAAGTTCTCATATTTTAAAAATTCAAATTTAGCATGACGTGGAAAAAATTACAAGAACAATCTATATCTGAAATCATTTGTTGTCCCAAAATTCTATTTTAAGTTTTCATATTTCAAAATTCAAATTTAGCAGGGCGTGCAAAAAATGACAAGAAAAATCTATTTGGAATAATTTACTGTCCCAAAATTCTATTTGAGGTTTCATATTTTAAAATTCAAATTTAGCATGGCGTAAAAAAATGACAAGAAAAGACCACCAAGATTTGAACCTACAACCTCAATAATCTCCAACGCCACCACTACCACTAGACCACTTGTGTATTTGTTGATATTTATTGGTCATTTTATTTCTCAAGTGAATGGAGAATGACAGCTCATCATATTTTGAAATTCAAATTTTGAATTCTTCAAACAAACTCGAATGAAGAAACAACTAAAACAAAAGTTGTTGATTTGAATTAGTTCTAAAAAACTGTAGTTGACAACTTTTTCATTTAAAATCCTTACTATGACAAAATTATATTTGAAGTTTTTATATTTCAAAATTCAAATTTAGCATGGCGTGGAGAAAATGACAAGAAAAATCTATTTGAAATCATTTACTGTGAGATGCAGGGCAGATCTCTATGGCACGGGATGCGGCGGCGATGTGAGATGCGGCACCGAGGCGGGCGGGCGGCGGCGTGGGATGGGGCACTAGCGCGGCTGCACTACCGGAAACAGTAAATATGCCGAGTGCGATTTGCCAAGTGCAATTAATCGGGCACTCGGCAAAGAGCTAATTTGCCGAGTGTAGGACGTAAGACACTCGGCATACATATTACACTCGGTAAAAAACAATATTTGCCGAGTGTAGACTATAAGACACTCGGCAACCTACAATACGACACTCGGCAATAAATTAACACTCGGCAAAATCGTATCACGTGACCAGCATGTGTGATGGCCGTCTGATGGCGTGCCGGGCGTTAGCAAAAATGCAACTTTACCGAGTGTTTTGACAAAGCACTCGGCAAAATAATCAGTTTGCCGAGTGTTTTCATCCGGCACTCGGTAAAATTATAAGTTTACCGAATGTTTTTCCCCAACACTCGGCAAATACAAAACTTATTTTCCTCTCCTACCCTCCAAACTTTTTCTACCATCCACATACACCATTTGTTACTACATGTTAAAATTTGGTATATTTTTGAATCCGTTTGATATATTTAATTAATTTATTGCGTTTAGAGGAATTTTTTGGTATAAGTCAAATTTGAACTGCAAGTGATTCAAATAATGGAATAAAATGAGTGGAAAAATTATATTCATGTTATTGAGTCCATTTTGAGGCCTTGCCCAAGAAATGAAAAGAATGTTTGAACATCTTGTTCACGAAACCCGACCACGAACATGTGGTTGAATGATTTTTAAATTCTAAAAAAACAAACAAAGTCTGAAAAACATGAGATTTATCAAAGTCTCATGATATCATATGTGGAGGCTATGGTAAAAAATTGAGAAGGTTTTGAACAATCTGTCACATACGATGTTTACAATCCGAAGTATCTCAGAAGAAGAATCGTAGCGTAGAGAATGATCCGGTAAGATTTGGATTCAAAGTGACGGTCGAATCGGGGTTTGACTTCAGAAATTTTTGTATAGGCAATAGAGAACATAGATTGATCCATGTGTAATTTTGGTAAATTTTTGGATCCGTTCGATAATTTTAATTTGTTAAGTGCAATTATAGAATTTTAATTGTTATACATTGAATTTGAGCTACAACTGCATGAAATAATAAGTTTTTTCGCTCCTGGCCTTGAAACTTTTTCTACTCTCCACATACAACATGTGGTACTCCATGTTAAGAATTGATATATTTCTAGATCCATTTGGTAGGTACATACGACATGTTAAGATGTGGTATTGCATGAAATAATAAGTTTTTTTCACTCCTGGCCTTGAAACTTTTTCTACTCTTCACATACAATATGTGGTACTCCATGTTAAGAATTGATATATTTCTGGATCTATTTGGTAGGTACATACAACATGTTAAGATGTGGTATTGCATGAAATAATAAGTTTGTCGAGTGCCCGATATATGGACCTAGCTAGGTGCTTCTTATTTTTTAAGGTTATTTGTTAACTAGGCCTGATTAGCATTAGAAGTTTGTGAGTGTAGTTTCCAATACATCCTCGTAGATATCAAACTTGCACAATCACATGTCTAGGTGTGCGACTCGAAGAGAACTTTCTCGGATCAATGACCTACTCATGGTGCTAAGTAAGTAAGTGAAGCTAGTAACATATAATTTTCTAATCGCATAGCACATTCTAATTTCATGGCCTTTCACACTTTATAGTGTCATGCTGAGTCAAGAAAAATATAGACGGGCACAGGAAGAACCATTTCGAGGCTCATTATATGGAAACACATACCCCTAGAATAGTTAATAGCCAACAACAAATGCGGGTTCTACATGATGTGGGCAATGCATTAGTATCTCAACGAGAGCACAATGGAAGGAAATAAAATGGTGTGTATGTTTCTCATTTTATGTATATCAGTTAATTCAATAAAACACACTACTGTTTTGTCTAACACTTGTGCACGTTGATGTCATCTTGCTTCAATGATAGCGTGAGAAACATAAAACCCCAAAAGCTATTAGACTTTGAGATCAAAGAACTACAAGACATAGCATGCATCCTTCGCCATGGACGATGTTTTGAGTAAAAGAGTATCTTTCAGGATTGATCAAGCCAAGGATAAGAGTAGTATAGATTCAGAGATGACGAAACTTCTATTGTAGTATATACATTTTTACTGTAACGACATATACATTATTGTAACATTTGTAATATAAATCTTGATGGATTTCTGATGTATGTGATGCTTTAAATATCTAGTCCAGTAACCATAGGAAATAAAAAATACATTACATAAAAATAATAAAATAAAATAATGAATAGCATATGGAAAAATCAAATCAGTTTGCCGAGTGCCCGATATATGGCACTCGGCAAATCTCAATTTTGCCGAGTGTCATATCTGGGACACTCGGCAAACCCCTTCATGGCCCCACCGAGTAGTTTAGTTATTGAAAATAAAAAAACAAAACAAGGTTTGCCGAGTGCTAGATCTCGGGCACTCGGTAAATCCGTTCACGGCCCCACCGAGCAGTTTAGGTATTGAAAATGAAAAAAAAATAACGGGTGTTTGCCGAGTGCTAGATCGCAGGCACTCGGCAAACCTCCTTTGTAACCACCCAGGACCCACCCGGCCGCACACACGCCGCCCACACCAGCCCCGCCGCACTCGAGCACACCAGCCCCACCGCCCACCCACACCACACCGCACACCACATCTACAAATCGGCGATAGAGGTGCTGCTGGGCGACGTCACCAACCTCCTCCTCATCGCTGAGACCCCGACCCCGAGCAAGCCCAGGAGGACCGCACGTCGTGCCCTCCCCGTGCCACCCTCCGTTGTCTCCATGGTCTCCTCCGCCTGCTCCTCCTCCCGCCTCGGTCACGCCCGCGCCCAAGCCTTCCTCCGCCGCCTCGGCCAAGCCCATGCCCAAGCCTTCCTCCGCCGCCTCGGTCACGCCCGCGCCCAAGCCTTCCTTCGCTGCCTATGTCATCACACCCGCGCCAAAGCCTTCCTCCGTTGCCGGTGAGTGAAGCTACGGCACCGATTTGTGCTCGATCCACTGCAACTGGCTGTGGTAGGCTAGTACTTCGATCCGCATCGAGCTGGGATTTCTAATCCTACGTCCTCCTCGTTTGTAGTCCTCAAGGAGGAGCGCAGCATGCTCAAATCGCTGACCATCTCCACAGTTCACCGCAGGACCACCGAGGCTCAGGGGAGGTGGAGGTGGAGGAGGAACCCCGCCACCGCCAACAGCAAGGGCAAGGAACCTGTCGCTGCCACGGCGAGGTGCCCACCTCTTGGGAAATCTGCAAGGACCAATAGCAGGTGTGGTTACTTACCTTGCCTTGCCTGGCCCCAGTACATGTCATCTGCGTTGGTGTATGTTCAATTCAGCCTCATTTGTGTTAACTAGAACACTGTAATACTCGATGTCTTAATGCTTGCATTGCTTGTTGCAAAAGAGTTGTTGTGATGTCATCTCACCTAGTGCTAAACGACCGCCGTCCTTGCTAGTAGCTAGAGTACACATCATGCATCTAGATCATTCAATTTTGTTTTCTGTTTAGTATATAGCTAGGGACGATGGATGTACAGCACAGGATGGATGTCTGTATGAGCGTGTGATGATCAACTTAATTGAGTTGAATTAATATACACACCAGCATTTAGTCGACAATTGACATCATAGCATGCATCCATGATGTCCATCTGTTTCTGTCTAACCGATCGATCCAACCATTTCCTTTAGTACATACATTTCATTTTGTTTGATTCATTTGATTCACTCCTAGTATTTTCTTTGGTTTTTGAGAACATCTAGGACTCATCTCGAATTCTAGAATTAGGCCGAATCGTCGAAATCATATTGTTTCGGCAGCCTGAACTACAAACGACGGTTCATTCTGTGCATTCTAGACTTAAAAATGGCATGTTTGCCGAGTTGAAAGCTCTAGTTTGGTTTTGGTGAATTGATGAAACCCTAAGTGCTAACCTAGTTTATCAAGTGATCATGAGATAGGTAGCACACTCTAAGTCGTGAAGCAAATGAAGATCATAGCATGATGAAGATGATGCCATGGTAATGATCAAGTGCTTGGACTTAGAAAGAAGAAAGAGAAAAATAAAAAGCTCAAGGCAAAGGTATAATTTGTAGGAGCTATTTTGTTTTGGTGATCAAGACACTTAGAGAGTGTGATCACATTTAGGTTTGATAGCCATACTATTAAGAGGGGTGAAACTCGTATAGAAATACGGTTATCAAAGTGCCACTAGATGCTCTAACTCATTGCATATGCATTTAGGATCTAGTGGAGTGCTAACACCCTTGAAAATGTTTGTGAAAATATGCTAACACATATGCACAAGGTGATACACTTGGTGGTTGACATATTTGAGCAAGGGTTAGGAACTTCACCGATGGAGTGTCCGCCCATAGAGTGCGGACAGTCCGACGGTGCCATCGACACTCTTTACAGAAAAGATGGAGGTCACTGAAAGTGACCGGACGCTGGTCTCGGTTGGACCGACGCGTCCGGTCAGTGGCAGCAGAGGGCGCGTGTTTTGGTCTTCGACCGGACGCTGGCGCAAAAAGTGACCGGACACTGGCAGGGTGCATCCGGTCAGTGCTGACGTACGCTGATGTGGGGTGTACAGAAGAGATGTTGAGTGACCAGACGCTGGGTGAGTCCGGTCGGGCATTTGGAACCTTACTAGAAACGACCGGATGCTGAGATCTAACGTCCGGTCACTTTCTAACTGACGCATCCGGTCAACTCAAGTGACCGTTGAGATCGGGACAAGTGGTTGTCGTCGGGCGACCGAACGCTGAGGTCCAGCGTCCGGTCAACATGACCGGAGCGTCCGGTCAGCCCGTGTTGTGCCCAATGAAGGGGTACAACGGCTCTATTTCGTGGGGGCTTCTATTTAAGCCCCATGGCTGGTTCAAGCTCACTCTCTTGGCCATTTATATTGATATAGCAACCTTGTGAGCTTAGCCAAAGCCCTCCCACTCATCTCCATCATTGATTCATCATCTTTGTGAGATTAGGAGAGAATCCAAGTGCATTGCTTGAGTGATTGCATCTAGAAGCACTTGATGTTCATGTTTTGCTACGGGATTTACTTATTACTCTTGGTGGTTACCGCCACCTAGATAGCTTGGAGCAGCGAGGATCGTCGAGCAGAGGTTGGTGATTGTCTCTGGCTCTAATCGTGGTGATTGTGAGGGGTTCTTGACCTTTCTCCGGTGGAGAGCCAAAAGGTACTCTAGTGGATTCCTTGTGGCTTGTGTGATCCTCATCTTATGTTGGTTGTGTGGCACTCTATTGAGAGTTTGGCGTGTGAAGCCAATTAGCGCGTAAACCTCCAAGTGAGTGAATCGCCACAACGAGGACTAGCTTGCCGGCAAGCAAGTGAACCTCGGTAAAAAATCATTGTGTTCATCATTGATTCCGAGGTGATTGGTCTTCATTGTTATTCATCCTTGTGATTGATTGGTTCCTTTATCTACATGGCGGTATAACCTTCTTGATCACTCTCTTTACATTACCGTAAACTAGTTGTCAAGCTCTTTAGTGTAGCTAGTTGTGAGAGCTTGCTTGCTTGGTTGGTGTGGCTCTTTAGTTAGCCTTTGAGAGCACACTAACATAGGGTAGTGTCATAGCTATTGTGTGAATAGATATTATCTAAACTATAATTGTGGTAGGTGGCTTGCATTTTGAGTAGGCTAGCGCAACACTTGCTTCACCTCATAATTGTCTAACTATTTTGTTAAGTATTGTTGTAGAAATTTTTATTAGGCTATTCACCCCCCCTCTAGCCATTAGGACCTTTCACGAGTGTCAGCCCTTTGACACTTGGTAAAGAAGTCAAATTCTATCGATTTTGGAACGGGCTTTGCCGAGTGCTCATACTGTGGCACACGGCAAAAGCAGTAAGTTTGCCGAGTGCCACTATTTGACACACGGCAAACTGGACAGCTTTGCCAAGGGCCCCAAGTTTGACACACGGCAAAAAGGAAATCTTTGCCGAGTGCCTCACCGTTGACACTCGGCAAATGTGTCGTGACTGTTTCCCCTTTGTCACGTAATTTTTTCGCCGAGTGTCGTTTTCAGCTCTCGACAAAGTCTTTGCCGAGTGCCCGACAGAAAACACTCGGCAAAGCTACTGTTTGCCGATACTATAGATGCCGTGTCCTCTTTGCCGAGTGTTACACTCGGCAAATCCTTTGCCGAGTGTTTTGTGGCCTTTGCCGAGTGCCTGTGGCACACGGCAAACCTACTGTTTCCGGTAGTGCTGGCAGCGGAGATCCAAAGGTGAAATTCGTGCCAAGTACCTAGCTTTTCCCTCACATTTGAAAAGTAAGGCATTAGTTCATTCTCTTGATCGAGTTTTGTTTTAGTGGTGAAATTCATGGAGAGATGACGACAGGTGTGCTTGTTTCTACACTCGCAGCTTATCTCAATTCTCTTACAAGGGAAGGGGTTCATGGTGCTATATGAAATCTTATTGTTTGAATTCATCATGTTCCTGTAAACCTAGTTGATTTAGTGGGATCCTGCTAAAATTCATACTGACTACTGATTTTTTGTTTTTGTAACACACGAGTGATCATGTGCATGTTTACTCTACTATTTTTTGTGCTTTTAAAAAATAGATTGATTGTTAAATGTCGTTTTATGTTGTTTAAGCATGATTTATAGGAAACCATGATGCAGCAAACCTGTGGTTTAAATCTCAACTCTAGCGATCTTGATTTGATATGGCTTTAAGAAAAATTGGTTAACCTTGCTACAATTTAGTTTTTACAGTACTTCTGTTCATTTCAAGCTTCAGCAGCTTGCTCCATATCACACTTCTCCATTGTGCTTCTAACGGCTAGAATATCTTATGGTATTCTATTCATCTGTACAGCTGACAAGAAGCAGCAGCTCGACTGTATTAATTTTCAGAGATTCAGTTGGACTTCAGTAGCTTGCAAATAAACCTTGGACACCATTCCGTTTTTCATTGAATCAAATTTCCATTTGGCGCTGTAATTTTCACTTTCCTATCTTCTGTTGGCTTCAGTGAACAAAACAGGTCATCTGGGCAACAGCAGAAAATCAACTATTTTATTTCTTCAGAGTTTTAGTTCTATAAGAGCAGCTTAGCTATTTTTGTTCTGCAGTTCACTTCTTCAGCAGGGTACTGCTCGTCGATTTATTTCTGCAGCTTGGTGCAGGCTGTCCATCTCAACTATTTTTCTTTGATTGGTTAGAAGTTTTCTTCTCTGGTTTTCAGATCTTTAAGAGTGATTTTTTCATCAATAGCATCATCAAGTGTCTATTCTCTCTCTGGCTTGGTCATCAACAACAGTTGCTGCAATTCAGAGTGCATGCTTTCTCATCTATCACAACTACTGTAACTGATTAATGGAGAATCTCAGGTAGTGCACAGGTATTAATTCCTCAAGCCTGTACATCATCTCACCCATAATTCCCGTGAAATGTCTATGTGAGCTATATATAGTGTTGCAATAGTTTTGAACTTTTCATGCGATCATTAGCTTTGGACTAGTGAGCTTGATAATTATTTTCGCATGTTTAATTAGACCTCTTATTAGCAGGCTTATTTGTGAATTGATTAATCTGCACCTATTGCTTTGCTTCTGCACTGCTTTGAGATTCCTAATTGCCTTTTCGGTAGTCCTGTTTGTTGGAATTTGGATCCAGTTTGGTACAGATCCTGTGTAACTTGAAATTCTTAACATGATCCTCACAGTTAATAACTTATGCAAGATTTTCATATACCATTTTATTCAATCCATGAGATGTGTGTTTGTTCATTCCCATCTAAACTTAAAGATCAGTGTTAATTTGTGTTTCTTTTTCTCTACCCTTTTCCGATTAGTGTGAAGTACACCTATACTGGATTCAACATTTTCCTTCTATCTCCTTTAGAGTCTACTTTTCTTAATAAAATTATGCTAATTTTTGCTTCTATTCTTTCAGAACCCAAGGAATTTACTTTTGTGTTTTACCATCTTCAGAACTAGAGAGTAAGATGACCTACAACTTAATAATCCATTTTCCACATTACTTATATGTAAACAAAATTACCCAATAGATTAATATAGTGATGTCTCATTGTATTTTTCAGACAATATTTGAGAGGTTTGATCGTGATCGAAGTGGTAGAATTGATTCATCTGAACTGTGTGATGGTCTTCTCACTCTGGGATATTCTGTCTCTCCAAACGTGAATGTTTTTTTAAGCAGGAAGATAGAGTTTGAGTGGAGCACTCGAGTGATGGAATGGTCAATTCAAGCCAACCTTTGCTGTAGTTGTAGACATAGCTCATTAGATTTTGATGTGTACAAGTACAAACAAGTGTGTCAAATACCTTTTGGGTTTGAAGTTTGAACAATGTGTGTAGCTAAGCTGAGTTTGATATGAGATGGTTTTATTCCAGATGTGTAAACAAATCATATTTTTGGTTTAATTGCTTTGTCAAAATGCTTTTTAACCATATATTATTTTGAAAAATTAATGATGTTTCAATATTGTTTGAGGCTAGTAAATAAAGTGTTGCAATGTAAACTGTCGGTATCATCATCTGGCGGTGGCAATATATATTACATACCTACAACAACCAAACATTTAGTGTGGCAATTGGCAATAGAGGGTTCCACCTATAGCAACTAAACAACAAATATGGCAATAGAGTGTTCCACCTATTCTAGTAGAGTAGACAATCACTGTAACACTAGGCAAATGTTTCAATAGATTAGTTATTGTGTTACAAACTCATTCTACTATAACCTGAAGTATTACTAGAGCAAAAAAAATGTGTTACAACAGAAAATCGCTGTAACACTAGACAAATGTTCCTGTAGATAAGTAAATGTGTTATAATAAACCAGTCTAGAGTAACATGGCCAATTGGAACAAAAAAAAAAGATATGTTACTGAGAGAGCTAGTAACATTTTTTTTATCCTATACTAACAGAAGTTGGTTACTGTATCTTTGCGCTGCAGTAGTGAGAGCAGTTCTTATTCGCGAGCTAGGTGTATAGCAGCGCACCGAATTTGTGCTGGAGGTGCCCTTGTTTACAAGCATGAAGAGATTCCTGACGATGTGACGGAAGCATCAAGCATCTCCTCTTTTCTTTTCCCGTGCTGACCTGGTGCTTACATAGAAAGGGATCGGAATGTTCAAATCAAAGATATAGCATGTGTTGTTTAGCTGAAAGGTGGTGCCGAAAGTTCTTGCCCACAGTGTGGAGCCATTTGCGATTTGCGATAGGGCTTGGTGTGCGGTAGATGCCCCAGCCTGGCCGGTCGAGGGCATGTATTCCAGAGCTAGATGCGGCGGTTGACGACACGGCAGCCTACGACGGGTTTTATTGTCGATCAGTCGACGGTTGGATTGATTGTCTTTGCAATTCAGGCTCCGTTCGCTGGGAGGAATTTTAGATAAATCTGAAGAAATTTGTGAGAGAAAAACATTGTTCTGGATAGAAAAAGAAGCGGATCAAGCCGGGTTTAAGGGCACGTGAACGGGCCTCAGTTGCTCTAGGACATGTTTAATGGCCCTGTTCGGCTTACCCCATATTCAGCTTGTTCGGCTTATTTTTTCAGCCGAAACAGTGTTTTCTCTCACAACAATTCAGCCACAGCAGTGTTTTTCAATCAGTTTCAGCCAAGTTTCAGACCAGCGAACGGGACTATAAACATATACATGTTCCCTCCTATAAGTGTTTCTATTCGCTCCTATAAACGATTCTAGGAGCCGACATTGAATATTAAGATTAATGAAGTTGCCATGTATCTCGCTGTTGACGGACACATATCACCTGCAAAGTCGTCCAAACCTGCACATCCATGCTGAGTTAGAGATTTGAACGTAGACGATCAATTTTCACTACAAGGAATCTAACTATTCAAATAAGATCAGATTTCACCATACTGGCTTAACATTGTGGAATGGCTTTATAATCTTTAGCTGATACAAACAGACTACATGTGGAAGCAGCTTCCACAGTTTACATGCTTACAGCTACCTTTTCACAATTCCAAAATCTAGCCCTCGTATATAATCATACAAACAATACCCAACTTTTACAGTATCTAGCTAATCTTAATGGTTCTATCTTGCTGGTTTCTGAATGTATAGTGTGCGCTAGATTTAACCCAATTACTCAAAAGTGGCTAACCCGAGGTTTTGGGCTGGCTGGGCAGTTTATTCCGCAATCTCATTTGGACCTAGTGTAAGGCCCCATACAAATCAGGTCCACTAAAGGCATTTTCTCTTTTAGAATTCTGGATACATCAGGTTTTGGTGGGTTTCCTTGTTCAATCGCTGAGAATAAAGTCGACTTAGGAGTATGTTTTTTTAATTGTGATGCTTCTTCGTCTGTTGGGAATCAGTTTCGAGCTTCTATCTCACAGTTTTTATCTACTCCTAAGTCCTACAAAGGAAGAGACGAGAGCGTAGAGCGGCATGGGCTAGGCCTGTGCAAAGATGTAGACTCCTTACCAATCAGGTCCACAGAAGGCATGTGGATAGATCATGGCCGGCTCTCCAAGAAACTGAACATAACAGTTTTTTTACCAGACTAGAAATGGAAGCGCACTTCGCGGCGCTCTACCAATGCCTCATTAGAGCTCAATTTAAGATTGTAAGGAAGTAGTACAAAAATATATGGAGGAACTCATAAAAACACATGATATTGGTAACACTAATTGCATGGTCTATCCATATAATTTACATGAAGACTTAAATTCATTAGGCAGAATAGCCGTTTTGGTCCCTGAACTATTACTCGAGGCTCACTTTCATCCCTGAAGTTTCAAAATGGCTATTTTAGTCCTCAAACTCTACTTTTGGGCTCACTTTCATCCTAGAACTATGAAGATGATCATTTTAGTCTTCAAACTTTGCATTTTGGACTCAATTTCATCCATAAACTATCAAAGTGCATTTCGGTCTTTAAACTTTATCTTTAACTCAACTTTGTCTATAAATAAAACTTTATATTTTAGGCACAATTTCATCCATGAATTACAAAATGCATTTTGGCTCAACTATAATAATATAGGGTTATAGGTCCAGCACCACCCACGTTTTGAGATGGACGATTATTGTTAGGTACTATTGTCCCTAATGTCGTCCCACCTAGCGAATCGGATAGCAGACTTTCAACATTTATATTCATATTCTAAGATGCATATAGATATAAACATTATTAAATATGAACTATTTTTAGCCTATGGATAAAAAATATTATTTTATACACTAATTATTTTTTAGTTGAGCCTAACTCTAGAAGTAGCTAAGGAAAAAATTATAGATTTACTATTATTTTAGTATATATCCATGTATTCTTAGGGAATAAATAGTGTTCCAAGCAACTGTAATTGCTCCCACAAAAATTATTTAATTGGATATATATATATATACAAACGGTACCATTATAAGGTAACATAACAGCTTGGGATTATTAATGGCCACTGAAGAGTTTTTTATGAATATTATATGTTCTATCTCCGATCGTTGGTGGTGTTGGAGATGAACAGGTGCAACAGTGCAATGTTCCACGTAGGACGATAGACAAAGTTCAGTTGAAAAATAAAAAGTTTAAAGTCTGAAATACATTTTGATAATTTACGGATCAAGTTGAGCCCAAAATGCAAAGTTTGAGGACTGAAACGATTATCTTCATAGTTTTGGTATGAAATTGAGCCTAAAAGTAGAGTTTGAGGACTAATACGGCCTTTTTGAAAGTTTGGGGATGAAAGTGAACCTTGAGTAATAGTTCAGGGGCCAATACGACTATTCTGCCAATTCATTACTACATAGATTGTTTTCCCAGTAGTTTAGAACACTGGTACAAATTTGCATCCAAAGTACTAAATGGGTTACTGATGATAATAACGAAAGAGTTAAATACACCGGAGGTCCATTAACTTATGCAGGGATTTCGGTTAGGTCCGTCAACTTTGAAAGTTGATTTATGGGTCCATAAACTTTCTAAGTCGTTCACCACAGGTCTAAACTAGTCCACGTGTACATCTAGCAGTGACATGGCATGCTGACTGGACAACTCCCAAATGAGGCATTTCGTCGAGCAAGTCATGGATGTGAGAGAAGTAGCATGCAGGCCACGGGAAGAAGGTCCAATGGAAGTAGCGCCATCGCCGCGGCCACTGGACAGCGGCATCGTGGAGACCAGATCCCTGAATGACGCCACGCTGCTGAGGTCACTCATGGAGAGAGGACTGGCGGTGAAAGCGGACGTGTCGGGCGCGCACCACACTATGCAATGCGACGTCGTCATCGTCGGTTCCGGCTACGGAGGCGGCGTGGCCGCCGCTGTGCTGGCGGCTGCGGGGCACAAGGTCATTGTCGTCGAGAAGGGGGACTACTTCACAGCCAAGAACTACACCTCCGTGGAGGGCCCGTCCATGTAGCGCCTCTACGAGAAGGGAGGCATCTTCTGCACCTCCAACGTGACGACCATCATGTTCACGGGCACCATGGTCGGCGGCGGCTCCGTGATCAACTGGTCGGACAGTATCCGCATGCCGGAGTGGGTCATGCAGGAGTGGCGCGCGAGCATGGGCTCCCCATGTTCAGGAGGCGGGAGTACGTGCATGCCATGGACGCGGTCTGCCTGGCTCGTGGTGACCGGCGGGTGCCGGGAGGAGGGGTTCCGGTACGGCGGGTGCCGGCTCGTGGTGACCGGCGGCGCGGTCATACTGACAGGCTGCAAGGCCGAGCGTTTTGTACTCGAGAGCAACCCCGGCAGTGAGAACGGCCGGAGCAAGAAGTGTGTGGGCCTGGTGGCGGCGTGCATGAGCGACGGCATCACCAAGAAGTTGTGCATAGAGGCCAAGGTTTCCATCTCGGCGTGTGGCGCGCTCATGACACCGCCTCTCCTCCGCAACAGCGGGGTCAAGAACAGGCACATCGGCCGCAACCTTCACCTGCACCCGGTGTCTATGGCGTGGGGCTACTTCCTGGATGGCACGCCGGAGGCAGCCGCAGAGCTCAGTGGCAAGTGCTACGAGGGCGGCATCATCACGACCATGCACCGCGTCACCGCCCGCACCATCATCCAGACGCTGGCGCTGGGGCCCGGGTGCTAGGCTTCGTTGATCCCCTGGGAGTCCGGCCACGACATGAAGGAGTGCATGCTCCGGTACGCGCGCACCGCGCACGCCTTCGCCCTGGTCCACGACCGCGGCGCGGGCACGTGGACAGCGAGGGCCGCGTGCGCTGCGCCCCGAGCCGGGAAGACATGGAGGAGCTCCGCAACGGGCTGCGCCAGGCGCTGTGCATCCTGGTGGCCGCCGAAGCGGCCGAGGTGGGCACCCACCACAGCGATGGGCTCCGGCTGCGGTGCAACAGCGGCCTCCGCGATGAGGACCTGGAGGCGTTCCTCGACAAGGTGACCGTAGGGAAAGGCCCCATGCTCTCGGGGCCTGACACATGGGCACTCCATTGCTCGGCGCACTAGATGGGCAGCTACCGGATGGGGTCCAGCCCAAAGGACGGCGCTGTGGATGGGCGCAGCGAGAGCTGGGAGGCGGAGGGGTTGTACGTGTGCGACAGCAGCCTACTGCCCATAGCTGGTGACCATGCTACTTCTCTCACATCCATGACTTGCTCGACGAAATGCCTCATTTGGAGTTGTCTGTAACGTCCCGCCTCTACAAGGCCAGGCCCGCTTATATCTGGTAGCTTTTCTAGGACATAGACTGCCCTCATAGACCCACACAAGCCTTTTCTGCGCACTTTGTTCTCACTCATGCGCACCCGGGAAGGATTTCCGGGTCGGTCACCCATCCTGAAATTACTCTAGACCAAGCACGCTTAACCTCAGAGTTCTTTAGAGATGAGATTCCGGAAAAGAAGTTACAACTTATTGGTATGAGTATCCTATTAATCCTGTTAAGCCCTAGGCCGGGATGTTATATCCTCACCCCCTTAAGAGACCGACGTCCTCGTCGGTCAATCCCAAGCCAGAAACGTCCTCTCTTAGCCACATCCGTGTGTCCAGTGCCAGCGCATGTGCCTTACTATGTGACCACTCTAGGATCACCCCAGCCATGCGCACCATGTCAACTACGACACACGCGCCTGTGAAACCGCGAGAGTCGGCTCTGATACCATTCTGTAACGTCCCGCCTCTACAAGGCCGGGCCCGCTTATATCTGGCAGCTTTTCTAGGACATAGACTGCCCTCACAGACCCACACAAGTCTTTTCTACGCACTTTGTTCTCACTCATGCGCACCCGGGAAGGACTTCCCGGTCGGTCACCCATCCTGAAATTACTCTAGACCAAGCACGCTTAACCTCAGAGTTCTTTAGAGATGGACTTCCGGAAAAGAAGTTGCAACTTATTGGTATAAGTATTCTATTAATCCTGTTAAACCCTAGGCCGGGATGTTACATTGTCCAATCAGCATGCCATGTCACTGCTAGATGCACACGTGGACTAGTTTGGACCTATGGTGAACGACTTAGAAAGTTTATGGACCTAGAAATCAACTTTCAGAGTTGATAGACCTAGAACCCCTGCATAAGTTAATGGATCTCCGGTGCATTTAAGTCATAACTAAAAGAGGCAGCCTGTTCACCTAGATATCCGGTTGACTAAAATAGTAGAAGTTCCTTCAACGCCACAGGTAAAGAGTGGCCTAGGCAGTTCCTGTTCGCAGATGTTTGGTAGTTTTTCGCCATGCTTAGACGGGCTCTAAAATTCTCTGATGGGAGTAAATTCAGGTTCGCACCTTTCTATGGAGTGACATGCATAGTACATAGAAGTGCCATAGAAATTTAGGCATCTGTACACGTACATCATTTGCATTAGCAGAAAGATCAACTGATAAAGAAAACAGAGCAAGCTTGTCTGATTATTCGGTTCTGTAGCTAGTGGGTAGTGGCTGCACTAGTTATATATAAACATATCAAATCAAATAAAACAACTAAACATGTGGAGCATATCACTGCTTATTACATTCTCGTATTTCACGATTAAGCAATTTGGACCAAATAGTAATGTAGAATAAACCTCACTGGACTCGCCAGCTTCTGAGATCCTCAGTTTCCTCACGCGCCAAGGCCGGGGGGTCTTCCAAGAAACCCGCGACGTGCCCTCGCGAGCTCGTGGCACTTCCATGCCATGGACTGATGGACCCTCTGGAGGCTGGTCCTCCCCTGGCAGCCACCACACTCGAGCTCACCAGCGGTGCCGGAATCTGGCGGCGCCCGAGCAGCCTCCTAGCAGCGGAGAGAGATATGAAGAGAACAGATAAAGAGAAAGGTGAAAGGAGATGGGTGAGAGAGATAAGAGAAAGGGAGAGGGAGTCGTGCGGTGCTCACGGCTTAGCGTGCCCCGTGACCGATGAAAACGGATCGGATACGGACGGATATCACCGATATTATATTTGTTTTCATATTTATGTCTGGATCCGAATTTGAATACGGATAGTGTCAACTATGTCGGATAGGATACGATTGGATATCGACATCATAAATATGCGATTTGAGTATTTGGATACGGATACGGTATCGGATGTTGGATATCCGGACTCGGATACAGACAGATCTCAACCCCTCTAAACGGATTCAGTTTCGAATACAGTCGGAAAATATCCGTACCGTTTTCATCCCTACCCATGACCCATCGTCGAGACCACGACGCCTCGCTTCTACAATCTACACCCGTCCTCTTTGTCCGTGGGTCCACGCGCCCCAGGGACCACTGGGCCAGTGAAAATTCAGTTTTGCACCCGACAGGGAGGCGGGATGGCCACGAGGTGTTGGGCCTGTTGGCTCACGCTCCCTGAACCAGAGCCCCATCTCTGCATGTGGGCTCTCGCTATACTATGGTCCATCCGTCAGTGAGTCATGTTGGAAATTCGCTTGCAGCACAACGCAAATGCGACGCACGACGAGGCGCCCGAATTTTTTACAATTTGGCCCTTTTTTGAAAGTTTCTCACAAATAGACTCCTGGCGGAAAGAATTCAGGAAATGGACCCTTAGCTCGGCGCCATTTATGCTGGCGCCCCATCTCTGGCGCCGAGCTCCTGGGCACGGTCGGTGCCCTGCCAGGGGGCTCGGCGCCAGAGTGGCTGGCGCCGAGCTCGGCGCCGTAGTGAGTGACGCCGAGGTCCCTGCATTTAACCCCAGCCCAACCTTCTTGCCCGAGCGTTCTTCCTCTTCTTTCTCCTCCCTCTCGGAATTTTCTCTCCCCACTTCACCCTACCTCACGAATCGACATATTGGACCTTAAAACCTTAATTTGATCCGTAGATCTTCGAGAGCAAGGTATCCTCGCTCACCTCCTTGTTTTTTTCGCATCGATTCGGTATATATTAGTCGGATTTTTGAACCTAAGAATCGTCATCACTTAGGGTTTCATTGTATCCCTCAATATATGTATTATACAACCGTAGGTTGATAGGCGTGGAAAAAACTAGCAAACCTAGACGCATGTAGTTATATTATGGGTTCATTGTTATGGATCAAATGAGAAACCCTAGGTTTAGGGTATAATGTTAACTGCTTTTGGTTCTTAGAACGAAATTGGTTGTATTATAGTTATGGTTCTCATTGATATTTATTTATGATATTTTGATTTATGTTTGTTAAATTACATCCGTTTTGTAAGATGCAAGAAATGTTTCGGGAGGAGTTTTGACGAAAACGGGGTCGTCCTCGAGAATTATACCCCGACGCGTCTAGCAAAGATGCCCCCGTCTCTCCTGACCTTCCTGTCCCTAACTGTGACTGTGGTTTCCCGACCCATGTTTTTCAATCAAAACATCTGGACACAGCCGCGCGTTGCTTCTACACATATAGTCGGTTTAATGTAAGAAATTGTTTGCACTATCCTTTATCTTTATTTGTTTAAGTATGGTACTAATATTTTATTGAAATCTCGTTGTGTAGGACCATAAGAGGTGCTTTTTCTTTCAGTGGATCGATGGTGCAGACAAGTTTGATCCTAGGTATCTCTTTTTCAACAATTGGTTTAGAGGGAGACATCCACGTGAGCACTTCAAGCGGTGGGTTCCACCCCCCTAACCCTCCAGCAATGACAGCTAAGGAGAAGCACCTAGCCACAGTTAGACGACTTGAGGAACCTCCTCTGTGCGATTGTGGAGATCGAGCTATGATAAACCCTGAGAATACGTTGGAGTTTGTGTGTCCAAACAAGCATGAAGTAAGTGCAAAGTGTATGTGTTAAAATCTTGAGCTATATGTGTTCATGTGCTAATGTCTCATTATTTAGGTGTTTTCAATGACGAAGTGTCGTTTTAAGGAGTGGTTGTATGGTCCTAAGAACCAATGGCCGGAAGAACCGCGGAGGGTTAAGGAAAAGAAGAAAGAAAGGGTAATCTACAAAGCACCTCCTGTCATGTGCGAATATGGTGTAAAATCCAACTATGGCCTAGTCCCTTCGGAGCTCGGAATATGCCATTATTGCGCCCATATGATTGAGTATGATGAGGTTCATTATTTTTCTGGTAAACATGAAATCGTATTTTATTTGTTTTGCTAAGACATATATAATATAATATTTCTTTTGAACAGAGCACTAGGAAATACAGTTGGGAATATTATGATGGTCAAACTAAGTTCTTAGATGAACTGAAAAAGAGGCAACTAATTGCACGGAAGAGGGGATATGGACCTGACTACGTCAACCTATTCGTTAAACATCACAAAGAAAAGATGCGTGAGTTTGCTAGACCGCGCGGTATTTGTAACCCGGTTGATGTTGGGCTTAACAAATGGGGATTGAAGAGGCGGATGACGTTAGAGGAGGAGAGGGCAAGCAATGAGGCAAAAGAGGAAACAAGAGTACAGATGCAGGTCTTGAACGAGCATGTTGCTACATTATGTGCCAGTGAGTGCTTCAAAACCTTTTTTTCGTTGCCTGGTTTTAAATGTAATATAATTGTGTTGCTAACTGATTCTATTTTATACATGAAGGGATTGGTTGTAGCGGGGAACATGCTGCAGAGGTGGCTCGTGCAAGGTATGAGGAGAAGAAGTTAGATGGCTATAGATCATGAGCTGGTCGCACCGTTCAATCATCGATTGTGTTGTCTGATGAGGGAGATGAGGATGCGGACGACACTGCCAGACTGAGTGAGCTCATTGCTCTAGCAGAGGCGAGCATACAGGCGCATGAGACTGAGGACGACACTGGCAGACTAAGCGAGCTTATCGCTGTAGCAGAGGAGGGCATTCAGGCGTAGGAGGCTGACGACAACACTAGCAGACTGAGCGAGCTCATCGCTCTAGTAGAGGCGGGCTTACAGGTAGAGAGGGATGACGACGCGTTCTTCACTCAGGCCGCAGCGGCCGCAGATGAAGCGGAGGCCGCTTACTACAAGCGACAGGCAGGTCAGAGCAACGTAGTTGAGCCTAGCCACAGCAACAGGGTTGTAGTAGATGACTGGTACTCGGATGATAAGTTGCATACTCAGTATGTTTCAGACTGAGGATTTGGAAGTGCATTTACCCTATGTCTACTGTCGGCACATAGTTGTAGTATTAATATGTTGTGTAATGTGGCATAGTATCGAACTTTTAATTATGTGGTTGTTTTCATTATCTATGGCCTTAATATTCCGCTTAATGATATAGACGTATTTAAATTTGAACACATGCTGCAAAAAAACTTAACGACGTACGACATTATATAAATCAACACACGAAACACATTAAATGGCATGTGACTACATGTACCGAACCTGGGTATAGAGTTTTCTTTGACTAAACCTAACATGCCTTAGGTAATTAAACCATGCCTTAGGTAATTAAACCTAACATGCCTTAGGTAATTAAACCTGGGTACATGTGAAAAAAGATAGAGTCATCCTAGTAGTGTGGCCACATAGCAAATTGTGTTGCACCTTCTCCATAGTAGCCTCCCGTTGTTGGTGGTGGTGGTGGCAGGGGTAACGGGGGAGGCCCCTTGTTCTTGTGGTTAGGGCAGGTGCAATATGGATCATTGCAGAGTGCCTCCTGTGAATCGGCTCCATTGTTGTTGTCGTCCTGTTCGTCGTCCTTGTAACCGCTACTAACTTCCCTTTCTAGATCGAAGATATGGTCCTGTAGGTAGTAGATGTACTCCGCATGCGGATAAATAGGTCAAGGATCGACCCACCTACTGAACCCACAGTTTTCTTCGGCCAAGGAAGACTACAATAAGTATGTCATGTAAGTGATATACAAGACAAACATATTGAAGAAACAAATAGTAATAGCAATTACCCATGCTCGTGGGCATTTGAAGAAACGACGACCTCCATCTATTTCCTCGGTGAACATCTGCACTAGGCAGTCCTCACCATGCATGCATTTTGGCCACTCTTCTTTCCTTTTATCGTATCCTCTCAGTGGTGTCTCTTTGGTGAAATCACTTTTGCTCTCAACTAGGAATCTCTCATAAAGAGCTTCCTCAAAGAAATTAGGACCAAGAGGACCCTCCCACCCCTAGGTAGTTTCCTTCCCCTTTCCTCTCCCTCTGGACGACACTCCAGACATTGGTACTACAACGAAAGCAAATGCTGAGGAGTGTTCTTCTTCCTTGTTGTTTGTGTGAATGAGAGGGAGTGAGTTGTTATTTATATGTTGAGAGGAGGAATGGAGGCCTCTCACTGTGCCATGTCAATGATCCGTGTGCCTCTTCACCTCAGCCCTTGGATCAAACAGTCAAAAGATGGATGGTGGAGATAGAGTGGAGTTGTGCTTCCTTGCATGCCAGTACTATATCAGTGATGTGATAATTCGATGTTGTCCGTGTATCTGAAAAGTCTATGTTTATTGTCTGAAAAGCATAGATTCGTTCACTGTTGTTTGGTAATCCTAGATTTATCTACAAAACGCATGTACAATATTTCCTGGATTATACATGTTCTAATAAATTTATAGTTAATCTGTGTACTACATTTGTGTCTTTGTACAAGTGTAGTATGATTAAAGGTTCACGGAAAAAATTCGCAAAAGACAGTCTTATATTAGGAGCATCCACAGTTACAAACAGAGACATCAATATATATTCCAAACATTTAATCATCCATGGAGCATAATGCAACCACAATGAATATCACACCCAACATAATATGTCATGCAAAGTCCAAATAGTCCACAATGTCCATACAGTCCTGAATAGTTACAGAAAAGTAAATATAAAATCCATAATAGTTCATACTAACACCTACCACATCCCTCACTGCCTCCTACTCTTGCCCTTACCCTTGTGACCCAGAGCGCTGGTGCCTGGAGTGTAAGGGTCACGCGGACGGCGTCACCTAGTGCCTAGAGGCGGTGTAGGATGAGTCAAGGGAGCGCCATGGAGCTGAGAGGGGCCAAGCTCATCGTGCCTCTTGTCCACATCATCGTCGTCGTTGTCCTCCTCGTCCTCGTCCCCATCCTCTGTAGCTGCTTGACTAGAGGAACCCAAGCCTCCTCTTCCTACGGAAGGAACGTACACGTCTTGCATCGTGTCTATCCTACAACCACAACGACCAGCCGCATGGCATAGACGACGTGACAGCCTCTATTGTACAAAACTATGTTAACTGAAAGAATATAACGTATTAATGATATGTTTGAAAGAATATTTTAAATCTTACGTCTAGGAAGCCAAGTATGTAGTCGTTATTGACTCTCGGCCGAACGTGCTCGATCTCTTCAACTGAGCATTTCAGTGTATTGCCCTACAACAAAGTTCTCAATAATAAGACTTCTGAACAGATAGCATTTAGTTTTGTTTTCTTTTGTACAAGAATCTAACTTATTATAAGGGTTATACGGCTCGAAGGTTGCACTAACTACAATAGATAACTCCTAATGTCGGTCCAAGAATGGCGAATGTATTGTTATGTAACTCAACGTAAAAAATAAGGTGATTGGGTTACCACTCTATCCAAGAACAGTCCTGCCTCCACCTGCCTTCTTGCACGAGTCAACTGGTCATACGTCGTGTCTTCATCGTCGGAGGACTCGATGTCGGCGTAGTCAGTTTCGGTCCACTGTAGCCTTAGCCTGCACCATGTCGCACGCTGGTACCAAGCTTGGTACCGCCTGAACTCACGGTTCATGTGCAGCTCGTTGTTGTCGTCCACGTTGTCATGCATCTCCTCCCATTCCTCAATGTAGGACTGGTGGTGCCTCTCCCAGTCAAAAATCTTCTTGTTCCTCTGACGATCCAACCTGCACGTATATCATCGTTACATGAATCCATGTACGTGTCACCATATTAATAGAAATGGACCATCATCATGAGACATTTGAAATATCAAAACACTTACTTGTGTAAGTCAACGCCAGTCGAGAACAGAGCCATAGGCCAAAGCTGTCTCACTCCAAATTGGCGTGCAACCCTATCTGGCAGGTGGTACTCGACAGCATAGAAGCAGATTAGAGGGCACCTCATCCTATAGAAGTAGTCATCGGCCCCACAGACGTTGCTTAGCTAAAAAGGAAGTGCGTCCTCTCCACCATACGGCTCCCACTCCACCTGCAACATGTACAAATAAGATGTTAGATGGTATACTAATCCTTTTCAAAGCAGCATGGAAAATAAAATTTACTTACACTAGACGCCGTCAGCATATCTAGCTCATTCGTGTACTCAATGTACGCCCGGTCTATCCTCGTGTGTGGAACCCTGACCTAGTCCCAAAGATACGCCCACGTTGGCTGGCGACTTGGAGGCTGACCTTGGAACCACTCACGACGAGCTAGAACCTCTGGACGACCAACTGGAAGATGAGCCCACATCCACAGCTGTAAAAGGTACACACATCCACCAAGTGACGGGTTGGACGTAGACCGACGACACCCCTCGCATAGCTATCAGTATAGAAAACACAAGACTACAGAGCCCCAGCTATACTGATCCGCCTGGTCCCAGTCACTGAGGCAGTGGATCCACATCTAGGACGCACTGTCACCCATGGCGTCGGGAAATAGAACGTAAGCAAAAAGGTGTAGGATCCACGCCCGGCAGTAGTACCCAACCGTCTCCTCATCTGCCTCCTTAGGGCACTATGCGAACTTTGTACGTAGCCATGAGATGGGAACTCCAAAAGTGCGAGCCCCTTGCTCGCCAAGCTCACACCCAAGGAAGGCCTCCACTCGTGCTCTGCAGCCCTCTGACCTGCACTGCCCGGTGACTAGGTTGCCATGAATCCTTAGGCCTAGCATCTTCTGACAGTCCTGAAGCGAGACTGTCATCTCCCTGAAAGGTAGGTGGAAGCTGTGAGTCTCCGGCCGCCACCTATATTTAAGACAAAGCAAGATTACTTGTCAAAAAATCAATCGCATGAACAAATGGCCATGAATGGAGGCAATGATTCACTTTAATACCTGTCTACCAACGTAGTTATCACCGCTGAGTTGAATTGGGCAACCCATGACGAACCTGAAAGGAGATGACATCCAGGCCAGCTCTTTGTAGGAAAGGAGTGTACCTGTCGTCGTACTGAATGTCCAAGAACCCACTGTGGGTCCTAGAACGAAGATGCGGAAGGTCCTGCATCGAATAAAACATAGTCACATGTTACTTCACGAACACATGTACGAATAAAACTTATAGATTATTACCTGCCCCAGCGCAACGAGACGTCCTTGGTGGGTCGCCTCGTACGTCGGGCCGAGCAGGTGGAATTGCTCCATCCTACAAAAAAAGTGAATTAATTAGAATTCCAATATACAATGAAACATGAACTTATAAATGTATAAGTATTTGACACAAATACAAGCATAAATTGAGACATGCATAATTAAATATATGAATAAGACAAATATAAAATAATACTATAAATCAATAGTCCTACCTCACTAATCTGCCAACGGCAACTTCGTGAGTTGTGGCCAAGTCTACCGCACTTGCCGCACTCGTACTGCTCGAGATCAGTAACAAATGGAGTTCCTCTCCCACACCTAGTTCTTCTGGGTATCTGATCCATAACCATCATGTGCCTCGTCCTCTGCCTTGATCCACGCTTGTTCCAACGGTAAGCTGGATCCGCAATGTACTTCAGCCAATCATATGGAGGCCACTCTCCAGGGTCCTAGAAAGGCACAAAGCGGGGGCTCCATGTGTTCACAAGCGTGTCGACACTAAACTCATGAGGTATCCTCCTCTCGATATTATAGTTGCGATGCCTAACTGCTGCCACCAAATGAGAACATACAAAGTGATATTGTCTTGGTTTACCACAAGTGCACTTGAAATCTTGGAGGACAACCACATGTATCCTCGACTCTCGGACCTCGCCATCGGACGTTGTATCGCCCCTATGCTCGACCTGATAAGTCCTTGTGGCGTGGTCAAAGCATGCAACCTCATGTGTGCCAGCCCTTTCTCTTGCCTTCTCTAGATGTGCCTTTGGTTTCGGAGCCCATATCTCTCCATCACTCCGCAACTGCAATGCATGGGCGTGTCTATCGTTGAACCAGACAACAAGCTTATAGAAGGTGAATTGAACGATTGCATTCACGGGCATACCACGTATCCCTAATAGCAACTTATTGAATGACTTTACCATGTTGCTGCACTGAAACTCATACTTCCAGCCACCGGCGTCGTGAGCTCTCGTCCATTTCTCCAAATCCCTCATCAAACCAGTGAGCCATTGTCTACCTTCTGCATTTGATGCGGTTCTAACCCTCTCCAACTTTTCCTTAAAGTACTTGTCCTCAAGCTATCGAGCAGCCTCCTAGAACAGATCAAAGTTACCCTTGACACCATCCTTCTGGAGTAGATTCTCGGCAAGGTGTCGAGTACACCAACGATGGTGCAACGGTGCATACCCCTGTATCTGCTCTCGCACGGCATTAAGTATGCCCTGATGCCTATCAGATATGACGCCAACCTCCCTGCCAGGCCCAACCACGTGTATCCGGACTAGCCTCAAGAACCATCCCCAACTGTCATTGTTCTCCTTCCCAACCAAGGCAAATGCCAAAGGAACCAACTTGTTGTTCGCGTCACAGGATATAGCTATAAGAAGTGTGCCCTGGTATTTGCTAATCAAGAATGTACCATCAATGGAGAAGACGGGGCGACAGTGCCTAAAGGCCTCGACACACTGAGGGAAGCACCAGAAGGCACGGAAGAATATCTACCTCCCATCCTTCCATGCATTAGGTTTTGGGATGTACTCATAATGCATGCCAGGATTCACCGCTTTGATTGCATTGAAAAGAACTGGCAGCTGCTCATACCCATCCTCCCAGTCCCCATATATCATCTTCCACGCTCGCTGCTTAGCCCTCCATGCTTTACCATAAGTTATCACATATCCTCCATACAACGCTTCAACGGTCTTGATAATTGTCCTCACCTTCATGTTGGGTTCTCCCTACAAAATTCCCATCAACCGCTTGGTAATAAGGGTAGATGTCAACTGCCGATGCCTCAGTGTCAGTTCATGGTCAGCACAATTGTGTGGCCCAACAACTTTTGTGATCTTCCATTTTCCGGTTACCTGTTGCTTCCTTGCACAAACCCTCTATGGGTAGCGTTCCTTGTCACACACAACTGTGTAACGGCGCTCCACATATGAATGCAATACCCTATAAGGCCTCTTTCGTATCACTGGAAAAGCCTGCAACCACCTCTTCAAAGCAGGGAGGTCATTGAACACCTTCCCATTCTCAATTACCATGTTAGGACCGGCCTCAGGAGCTTCTAGGAGCTCATCATCACGTCCTTCTGCAAATGCCTGATCGGAATGAGCAAGATCGCTGAACTCGTGAACTCTAGGATCACGACGATCGGGAAAGATACGCCTCATCATCTCAACGTCACTCTCCGTCAGCTCTCCAACAGGGCGATCATCATCAGAATCAACAGCCCTAGCCATCTCATATGGCTCCGAATCATGCATAATTTCAACACTATTTGACTCATGAAATCCATCTCCAAACTGCACTTGCGCAGCAACAGGGGGCACATCCACATTCTCAGGAATGTCTCCTGCAATATCATTAAAGAAATGAGGAAAGAATGAAAGAAATAGATGTAAGGAACGGGGTAAGCTCCCAAAAACCATGCGATTAAGACACTTACTCGGATGCTTCTATGTCAAAGGGATCTCATAAGGAGGATCTACCATGGAAAAATGAGTCTGACAACCATCTCCAAATACCGCATTGGGGGCAGATTGAGCATCGGGGACCGTAGGTGCAATCTGCACATGCAGGTAAGGTTCCGGAATGGGAGGGTCGATGTATGCCTGATGATCCATTATTGGGGTAAACCCATGAGGGATGGGATCAACTAACACCCGACGCACAACCACGTCCAAACATTGCAGCTGGCTCTTCATAGCCGATCTTACATAGTTCTCCCATTGATCCGCACAACCAATTGAGATCATTCGCCTGAAGATGTTCGGAGGACAATCTAGGTGCAGTACACCATCAACTGCAATGTCATCATCTCCAAGGCAATGTAGCTCCTCCCGAGCCCTTGCAACCATGTCACTAAATGAAGGCATATCATTGAATAGCACAGGCACGCTTTGCATGTCAAGAAACTCAACATATCCATAGCGATCGCTTTCAACGGTGCCTCCATGATATATGGTCACTAGGTTATCCATCTATTTCAAACAAGTAACGAAATATATTTCCTTTAATTCAAATTAGACGATAGATAGTACCTAACAAGTACTTTCTAACTACAAACTAAGTAATCAAGATAATAACTACGAATATATTTACAATGTACTCACTAAATAGCTAGATCATATGTAGATAACTAAAAATGTAACTACATATCTAAGTAGCTATCTAACTATACCTATGTGCCTATGTGTCTATGTTTCTATCTATCTACATATATATCTCACTAAATCACTAACTAAGTCATCACATTAACTAATAAATAACAAATACCAACTAAGTAAGTACATTGCATATTTATAATTTTTACCTGTCTGGGCCGGCGGACGATGGGCGTGGGTCAGGCCGAAGATAGACGACGGTGGTGGTGCGGCAGACGACAGTGGTGGCGCGCGGCGAGCGCGGGATGCCCGGGGCTACGCGCGACGAGTCTGGCTCGACGGGCGCGGCCTAGGGCCGACGGTGGAGGGCAAGGCACGGCGCGGCGGCCAACCACGGGAATAGCGCGGCGAGGGGCACGGCGGGGGGCGGCCTCGGCGCGGCACGGGGCGGGGGGGGGGGGGGCGAGCACGGCCTCGGGCGCGGGCGCGGGAGCAGGCGTGGCCTCGGCGCGGCGAGGGACGCGGGGCGACCTCGGCGCGGCGACGTGCGCGGCACGGGGTCGGCGCAGCGAGGGGCGCGGCACGGGCCACGGGGGCAGCCACGGCGCGGGCTCGGCGCGGGGCGACGCCGTGCGGTCGGCGCTGGCTAGGTGCGGGCTCGGCGCGCGACAGCAGCGCGGGCGCGGTGGCGGCCGAGGTGGTGGCGGCGCGGGCCAGGACTAGGGCGCGAGAGGAAGAAGAGAGGACCGGCGCGGGGTAGATATTTCCGAGCTCGGCGCCAAGATCTACGGCGCCAAGCTCGGCGCCAGCCACTCTGACGCCGAGCCCCCTGGCAGGGCACCGACCATGCCCAGGAGCTCGGCGCCAGCATAAATGACGCCGAGCTAAGGGTCAATTTCCTGAATTCTTTCCGCCATGGGTCTATTTATGAGAAACTTTCAAAAAAAATGGCCAAATTATAAAAAATTCGGACGAAGCGCGTGCTCGGACGCTGATACACGCTGCGCTGCTACATGTCGATACGGCAGGTACCCCGCGAATCCGTGAAGCGCGGAGGGAGCTCCAATTCGCGGTAGGTTTTAAGATCTCTGATTCCAGTCACTTTCAGTGATGTATATAGGCCGTAATTAAACTTATCAATAGCTGATAAGGAAAAAAAGAAATGTATCAGTAGCAACTAACAAGCATACAAACTTTCAGCAATGTAACTACTGAACAGCATCACAAAAGGAATGGCACTTGCTACCACGACAGGGTTCTAAGGAACAGATAGCAGATTCCGCATCTTGATTCCTGGCCGGCAAGTTGTTAACTTTGGGCTTTGAACAACATATCCCATCTCATTGCTTCAAGCCTTCCGCCATCCAGCTGTTAATATTTACAAAAGCAAAACCTTACTTGGGGAGCAATAACTCAGGCAACACCAATGTGTTCTTCAGTGTCATCAATCCTTGCACCGCAGCACTCCCTCCTTTTCATTGTAACTTTGCTTCTATACAGACTTGAACTGTAGATCTTGACCTTCCTCTCTTCTGGAGTCACAGAACCATTTCGCCTTCTCTTTGGTGTTAACTTATTATCATTATCCCCACCCTTGTTTTTTATGGGCGTCCTGTCATCATTAACATTACTGTCTAAACAAAGATGTCTGAAGTGGTGACGAGGATTCACATAGCAGAACGATGAGCCGACGATTCCTATGACTGTTGATGGACGCGCTGTATGCATAAAATCCTCCAGCTCTGAAAAGCAAGCATGCCCAGAATATGGCAAAGCGTAAGAATCCTTGTCAAACAGCTTCGGTGGTGACAAGGGATTGTAGTCCATTTCTGTTAGGCCTTCACCTCTCCCTAAGCACTTGATAGACTTCACTGATGATCTACCTTTGGATTTGACCTTTTCTTTGCTGCTCTTCCAAAGCCAAGGAATACCAGAAGGCATGATCCCTATAGTGGGGCACACTGTGTTTAGAGCTTCAAGATTATCAATGGTGACACTGTACCTTGGAACAGCACGGATCCTAGTCAAACTCGTCTGTGTGGTAAAAATCTCGTGGTTTTCGTCAATCCCTAGAAGGTGTATTGTCAGTAGGCGCTGGGGCCAAACCCAAATCTGATGAGAAAATTGAAGGAAAACATTCTGGAGTAAGGAAGCTGGACGTGTAATATTTAGAAAATTAGTTAAACTAGCAGTTAGCATATCAATTGTTTGCAGTTCAACTTAGTTATAGCCTGCATATACTAATCTGAAAAGCAAGTTAATGTTGAAACATAGAGCATCAGCCATGGCTACTTTAGTTGTTTCTCAAAAGAAATTAGTCATCATCACTCATCAATGTTCTGTCAAGACTCAAGGGTATAAATTGGAGTATGTTGAGAAAAGAAGTCTATAACCTTCGTCTGTAGAGCTCTAGATATATGAAGTAAGAGGTCTTCTTTTCCAAGAGTGTCAACACCAATGATAACTTCATGATCAGGATGTGCCCGAATAATATCAACCACCTGCATTTCAAAAATAAGAAACATAAGCACCGACAATCACAGATTGATGAACTACATTGATGTCTATTTTGGCTAGTTCAGTACATTCAACACATGAAACATAAGCATAGACAATCTGTTTACATGTTGCTATTGACATTTTATTGCAGGCTGTTCACAGTGGCAGCACTAGTAGGACAGCAATCCCAATCCATACTCATTTACTGTAGGCATGATGGCTACTGCAACTTAAGCAACCAATATGTGCACATGAGATTTCACTTGTCATTCAGCAACAAAAAACTATGCTAGACTGTTTTTTCAAGGAAACACTAATTATTAGTTGTGTCATGAGTCAAGATGCATGCTCAAGGTGAACCAAGAGATTCAAACAGAATTAAACTGTAACAATATCCCATTGACAACTCACGATACGCTCTACAATGTGCACGGAAGGAGGTATGGGCGCTCTTTGACGCTCCAGCACCCGCGCCGCTCCGCCGCCACCGGCCCGTGCCAGCGCCCACGCCGCGCCCCTCGCACGTGCTGCCTGCGCGCTGCCTGGGGCGTACCCACGCGTGCTGCCTGCACGCCGCCTGCGGGCCGCCCCGCGTCGTCTCCATCCACCCTGCCGCTAAGGAAGCCGACGTCCCCAAGATCTGCCGCCAGAGGTATATGGGAACACGGATCCGCAGCCAGAGGAGCCCACGACGGAGGCCTAGGTGGAGGATCTAGCGACCATGGAGCCGGAATAGCCTACAATAGCGTCAACTGACACCAGTTGCCGCCTCCGCTTCTCCGCCTCCTCTGCCGCGCCACCCACTCCCTCGGCGGGGTTCGCTTGGGCCGACGCCCTCCGCGTCGCCAGGGACAACGGGCGCGGCGACGAGCCTGACCTAGCCACGATGTGAGCTCCTAGTTCGTGGATGTTGCTTGCGGGCGCTGCTCGCCAACCGACTGCGGGGAAGCTCCGCACTGGGGAAACTCGTCGCCGCTGGAAAGCTAGCTGCGGGGGAGGAGCTGCGTAAGTAGTCGTCCGCCTGCCTCGCCGCCGACGCTAGTCCCAACCCTGGCAAGGCCGTTGCCAAGCCGATGTCGACCATGGCCACCAAGCTTGCCACCAAGCCCACGAACAAAGATCAAGACCGCGCTGCTCAAGCCTCCATCCCCGTCATGCTCGACCCACCATCGCTTCGGCCTCACGCGTCATCGCCGTCACCGGAAGCCTCCGCCTCCACATTCCGCTTCGGATCAATGCCCCCTGCTGTGGATCCACCTTCTCCCAACAACATCCACCACTCGGAGCCCGGTTCTAGCAACCATTTGGAGCTCGATTCCGACGATGAGGATGTGGATGAGGTCCTGTTGGTGGACTCGCCACCACTGCTTCCTCGTCCTGGTGGATCCTGGGCGCATTCATCGTCGCCGCCTCTCGACGCACCAATGCTGGAACAGTCACCTCCCAACAGTTGCAACTTCGACCAACGGCGATCCGTCCCCAACTTGTCGACAACTGATCTACATAGCTCCGTGGACACTCCGCCGCCGCCGCCGCCGCTCAATCAACGTCGGCCACAGCCTGACGACGACCTAGTAGTGCCTCCAACGCCCGAGTCAGAGCCCAAGACAAGCCTTACCTACGCCGATATCATGAAGCTTTCTTCGTCGGGCAAAAATCATCACCAGCAGCCGCAGGGCCACAAGCTTAAATCAATTATCATAGATCCTGCTCGCCGTGAAGTTCCTCCCCGTTGTGCATGTCTTCGAGTTCGCTTCGCTGACAACCCTTCGTACTCTGCTTCTTCAAGCATCAAGTCATCTAGGAACACCTGGTGGAGAAAGGTTGAGTATCCACGGGAGGAGCTGCGCCGCTCACCAACCCATCCAAGTTGCAAAGATGGGAGCATGACTCGTCTCTCTCCCCACATTCGGAAGATGATTGAAGGCCGCTGCTTCATTTGCCTTGCACGAGGTCACTGGACTGCCGCTTGCCGAGAGCCCATCACCTGCTTCCAGTGCCGCCGCTCGGGCCATCGTGAGCGGGATTGTCATCAGCGTCACCAACATCCCCATCAATCGGCCATGCCTTGTCATCCACCTCTGCCGCAAGGTCTTCCACGGGAGGAACAATCATCAGGTCACCAAAATAATTGTCGCACCGAGCGTCTGCACCTAAGGAGCGCTGATCCTACAGTTCAGCATTTCTTTACCGAACATGCTAATTATCTTCCGCACAAAATCAAGAAGATGCTTGACACAGGGATACAAAGCTTGCTTAGTGAATTATCCCTGTTGCTCAATGCACAGCTGCAAAAGTTGCAAGAGTCCAGCAAAAAATGGATGAAGCTAGCGGAGAATCTTGTGCTTTAGATACATGCCATGGCAGAAAAGCTGAAGATACCTTCGGCGTTGAATCAAGACTGGTCAGGCGTGAACCAAGCGACAATAACTGAACCGAGCCAGGAACCAAAGAGCTGGGGAGACCAACTTCACAGGACCAAGGAGATTGCCCCTAGTGGTTCCAAAGGGAAAGTGGCGACAACATTCAACAAGATCAATTCTTCTTCGTCCAACGGATCAGCAATACCGAAGGTTACAATCCAGGATGTCGAAGATGCCCTTCTTCAAATAGAGATTGTTGCAGCTAAGGAACCCCCATTGCACTCCATCTCATGTTGCTCACCTACTCATGATGCTGGTGGGGAATCCGACTCACTTCTACTCTCCCCAATCTCAACAAATGTTGAGCCCTCTTGTCCTGTGGAGATTGATGCATCGTCCCCTGTGCTAACATGCCATCAGCTCGAGGATACAAAACTGGCAAAGGCGACCTTGGAGGGGGCGACGAGGCTCAGGTTGAGGAGGTGTCGTTTTCGCCCGGGTTGCGTGTACACCAGGCGTCCGTGCTGCAGGTCTGAACAGCTCCATCGTGGCTTTGGGGCTGCCGCTGGGGCCGAGCCTTGCATGGACATTGGAGGATAGGAACACACTTCGCCACCTTCGCCAGAGGATGCTGGCCAGTCTGCACATAAGGTAGCGTTGGCAAACTTCATCCAGTCACTAACCAAGCCTGTCCAACAACCCCTGCTTCCTCCACAACATGGACTAGTGAAGCCACGGAGGGAAAAGAAGAGGCCGAGCAAGCCGTCCCGGTGCAGTGCGCGTCTAGCAGCCATTGCTTGGCCGCATGGTGATGCGCAGAGCAAAGCAAGGCAAGTGCTCATGAAGTGGTTGGGCGTCACACAGGAAGAAAGCACAGGAAGAAAGCGAAACTATAGAGATGACCTTGCAGCGCTACCTCAACCTCTTCAAAGGTTCGATGTCCGACCTTATCATCAAGGCGCTGGTGGCACTCAGTGGCCTCGACGGACCAGCCATGTCGAGGCAAATCGTCATGGGAGGATGTCTGGGCGTTTAGCTGTTGTTCACCATGGGAAGCCGGAGCTGGTTTTTGCTGCTTGTGATCAGCTCGGCAATGAGGACACGTGGTGGGCGTCGTTTGGCTTGGTGTGTTACCTCTGTGTGTTAGTCGCCAGGGCTATCGTGTTCTGGTGCTGTGGGTATTTCCTGTGTTCTAATCTATGCCTCTGTAAGGTTTTTAGGCCGAGTTTCCCTTATAAACTAGGCCAATTCTATTCTTCTTAATTGAAAGGTAGAGCTCCTGCCATTGCTTAAAAAAAACAATGTGCACGGAAGTGTATTCCTGATGACATTCAGGCATCAGTATTTCACTGAATTTATCATCAAATTATTTAACCCGTCCTATTTGTCAGATGTAACTGTTCCAAAAATGATGTTTCGAGTAAGGGCATCATCAGCGGTAAACTGAACCATTATGCGAAGAAGACAAATTGGCATAATAATCACGCTTGTGTTTAAGCGAAACTGACCTGCTCAGCGACGACGGGGCGTGGAGGGAAGTAGAGTGACGGGTGGCAGTAGGTGTTGTCCAGATAGAGCACATCAATGGTATCCCCGCCGAGCGCGTCCAGTAAAGCCTGCTTCGCCCGCCGCGCTTTATCGCACCCGAGCTCCCACCGGAAGTCCCCCGTGTACAGCATGCATCCGAGGTCTCCGCGGAAGAGGTACATGAGCGATCCTGCGCGGAGGGGCGCGTCGGCCACGGAAACCAGCCGAAGATCAGTGGTTCCGTGCCAATCGTGTAGAGAAAACAGTGAAGCGAGCGAATCAGGAGGGGTGGCGACGTGACGTACCGGGGCAGTGGAGCGCGGGGATGGCAGTGACGCGGAGGGAGAGGGACTGGCCGGAGGAGGGAGAGGATAGGGAGATGGAGGCAGAGGCACCTGGGGCGAGCGGGCGGATGAGCGAGGCGTCGATTCCGGGGAAGCGGATGGGGAGGAGGCGCGCCGTGGTCGGGGAGCAGTAGAGCGGGCCATGGCGCCACCCGCCCGCCGCGCCAAGACCACGGGTGTGGTCCTGGTGGAGGTGCGTCAGGAAGTAAGCCTGGCTGCCGCCAGAGAACTTGTCCACCGATACCAGGCCCTCCTCCATGGCTCGCCGCCTTTGCTGGATGCCGATGCCGATGACGATGCCGATGCGGATGCCTCTCCTAAGACTGTCTTCCGGGCCCCAAATCAACCTGCAATAGATTTTTAGGTTCGGTTGTTGGAGAGAAGGTTGAATGGATAGCCTCGCCGTAGATAGTCTAACCTCGCCGTCCCCTCGCTTCGCTCAGCCTGTTCCTGTTGCTGCGCTGCGGGTACGTGGGATCGAGTTTTTAGCGGCCCTTTTGAAAAGGGAAAACAAAAGGGGGGAGGGAAAGCGGCACGAGCGCGCGGCGCGCCAAATCGAAAAAATTCACTGCACGCGTACTCCCACTTCCAACACAAGTGCACAACTCGCATTTTTAGAGTTAACTAATCTCAAATTTAACCAAATACTAATATTTATTATAACAAATAAAATTCATTAGAATAATCACGCCACATATTTTTTATTAAACAAATTTAAATATACATACTGTTTTTTTTTATAAATCTAGATAAATTTCATGAAATACGAAATGTGCACTTATTTGAGAAAGAGGGGGTACTGATCTAGAAGCGGCTTACATGGCATTTCTTTTGACAAATTTATTTCTAATAAATTCTTCACAAACCAGTAAAAAAATACAAACGTGTAGCATGCACGCATAAGCTGATGATTTTAACAGAAAAAAATGTCCAGCTAAGCAATTATTCTATCCAATATCGGAGGAGTAATAAATACAGAAAAGTAGCGGTTCTCCATTAACAAGTATCCAATACAGTAAACAGGCTGAATAGAGCAGATGATACCGTGTAGATTGCTACCATTTGAGAACATAAAGCTCATCACCGGCTCCGCAAAACAAGACAGGAGAGCCCAGCCCCCAGCATAAGCATCTGCAATACAGCTTCTACCCACGGGAAGAGTACATGGTGTCGAGTGTCGACGACATAAACATCTCACAAGCAAACCAACAAAGACTCCGATGATCTAGGACTCCGATATGAAACTCAAACGGGAAGCAGCTAGCTGATCATGATACGCAGTTGATATACAGAACCAAAGATAAACAGCCGGTCCCATCTTCCAGATACACAGGATCGCCTCACTACAATACAAGCCTCATGTTTTCCTCGTTCTCCAGCTGCTTGCGGCCATTACCTCAGTTTTCTGCATCCACAGATACAGTGGAATCAGAATCAAGCAAGCAACATATGTCAAGAAGTCGATTTCCACACCACAAAAGTTGGATAGCAGGCTGATTATGAGGTTCAAGAAAGCAAAGATTGGCATACGACGAAGTGACTGGTCATGTTTTTGTCAATTGTCAAATAGGGGCACCCAACATGCAAGACATGAGAGCAAATGAATATATGCTCCATCAAACTAGATGAAATAACAAGCAAACACAGTGCTAATGCAGCGATACTGTTTTTGCAAAATCGAGTTAAAATATGGCATCATAGAACATCGGCACCAGTATTCTACTCAAACATTTTTTTTTTCTCAAAGAATATTCAAAAGGCAACTGCATATGAAATGTGTTTTATTCTCTGATGGAAAACTGCATATGAACAACAAATAGATGTACACAAGGACCAAAGCATTTTTGTATCTCAAACTATCATCAGTAAGTTGCCAACACTCAGAAACAAGTAGGACAATTCTATCCCAAACTGAAGGACCTAGCACATCATACAGTTCAATCGTGTAGGGAAAATATCCCTGTCTTGTTTTTTTTTAATCTTTTGTTACAATTTTCTGCAACCAAGGACATGTTAAACTCCCTGTACCTACTGTCACAAGTTGCCCACAAGCTAAGAATAAAAAAATGGTGATGGCAACAGGGCCAACAAACCAATAAGGCCCCTAGTCCAGATCCATTTGTTCCAAACAACTTCCAAGTAAGAAGAATAGCTTGTGTTCTTGAGCTAGCAGACAACAGTAACTATATCCACAGCATGGTTACTTATAAATGAAAAATAAGATGATAAAATGGTATGCTTCAATCAATAATATGTGGATGATCTGTAGTTTGAAGCGGTTTAATGACAATGTTGGTTCTCATTTAATGCAACTAGGGAGAAGTAACAACATGAGAGGATGAAAGTAACAGAGTAGTAACACCAAGGCAATAAGAGAAGTGAGGATGGCATGATAACAGCATGGCAGTAGCAATACGGAGGACCCTTGTCAGGGCATAAGAATAAACAGAAAAAAGGAGGGGGCCGATACCACCATAGAAGTGACACAAATACTCTAGATGCGTAAAGGATTAGAGAGGCGGACAATCAAGATAATTTTTAACCAGCGTTTCAAAGGTGTCGCCTAGGCGTCCAGCGGACCCAGCACTCGCCTGGACGCCTAGCCGCCTTTTAAACACTGTTTTTAACAACAACAACAACAACAACAAAGCCTTTAAGTCCCAAACAAGTTGGGGTAGGCTAGAGTTGAAACCCAGCAGAAGCAATCCAGGTCCAGGCACGTGAATAGCTGTTTTTTCAAGTACTCCTATCTAAGGCTAAGTCTTTAAGTATATTCCATCCTTTCAAGTCTCCTTTTATTGCCTCTACCCAAGTCAACTTCGGTCTTCCTTTGCCGCTCTTCACGTTACTATCCTGGCTTAGGATTCCACTACGCACCGGTGCCTCTGGAGGTCTCCGTTGGACATGTCCAAACCATCTCAACCGGTGCTGAACAAACTTTACTTCAATTGGTACTACCCCTAATCTATCACGTATATCATCGTTCCGAACTCGATCCCTTCTTGTATGACCGCAAATCCAACGCAACATACGTATTTCCGCAACACTTATCTGTTGAACATGTCGTCTTTTCGTAGGCCAACATTCTGCACCATACAACATAGCAGGTCTAATCACCGTTCTATAAAACTTACCTTTTAGCTTCTGTGGTACCTTTTTGTCACATAGGACACCAGATGCTTGGCGCCACTTCATCCACTCTGCTTTGATTCTATGGCTAACATCTTCATCAATATTCCCGTCTCTGTAGCATTGATTCTAAACATCGAAAGGTATCCTTCCTAGGCACTACTTGACCTTCCAAACTAATATCTTCCTACTCCCGAGTAGTAGTGCCGAAGTCACATATCATATACTCAGTTTTAGTTCTGCTGAGTCTAAAACCTTTGAACTCCAAAGTCTCCCGCCATAACTCCAGTTTCTGATTAACTCCTGTCCGACTTTCATCAACTAGCACTACATCGTCCGCGAAAAGCATACACCAAGGGATGTCCCCTTGTATGTCCCTTGTGACCTCATCCATCACCAAGGCAAACAGATAAGGGCTCAAAGCTAACCCTTGATGTAGTCCTATCCTAATCGGGAAGTCATCCGTGTCTCCATCACTTGTTCGAACACTAGTCACAACATTGATGTACATGTCCTTAATGAGCCCGACGTACTTCGTTGGGACTTTATGTTTGCCCAAAGCCCACCACATAACATTCCTTGGTATTTTGTCATAAGCCTTCTCCAAGTCAATAAAAACCATGTGTAGGTCCTTCTTCTCCCTATACCGCTCCATAACTTGTCTTATTAAGAAAATTGCTTCCATAGTTGACCTACCGTGCATGAAACCAAATTGGTTCATAGAGACCCGCGTTATTGCTCTCAAGCGATGCTCGATAACTCTCCCATAGCTTCATAGTATGGCTCATCAACTTAATTCCCCGATAATTAGTATAATAACTTTGAATATCCCCTTTATTCTTGTAGATCGATACCAATATACTTCTCCTCCACTCGTCAAGCATCTTGTTCGATCAAAAAATATGACTGAATAGCTTGGTTAGCCATACTATAGCTATGTCCCCGAGGCATCTCCACACCTCGATTGGCATACCATCCAGTCCCATCGCCTTACCTCCTTTCATCCTTTTCAACGCCTCTCTGACCTCAAATTCTTGGATTCTCTACACAAAGCGCCTATTGGTGTCATCAAAAGAGTCATACAACTGAAAGGTTGTGTCCGTATTCTCACCATTAAACAATTTATGAAAATACTCTTGCCATCGATGTCGGATCTCATCCAACTTCACCAAGAGATGCTCCATTTCATCCTTAATGCACTTAACTTGGTTGAAGTCTCTTTTCTCTCACGAACCCTAGCCATCCTATAAATGTCCTTCTCTCCTTCCTTCGTACCCAAATGTTGGTAAAGATCCTCTTACGCTCTACCCTTTGCCATACTTACAGTTCGCTTTGCAGTCTTCTTTGCTACCTTGTACTTCTCTATGTTGTCCACACTCCTGTCATGATACAAGCGTCTATAGCATTCTTTCTTCTCCTTAATAGCCCTTTGGACTTCCTCGTTCGACCACCAAGTATCTTTAGCCTCGCCTCCACTTCCTTTGGTTACTCCACACACCTCTGAGGCCACCTTCCGGATGTTGGTTGCCATCTTCTCCCACATGTTGTTTATGTCATCTTCTTCCTTCCAAAAGCCTACTTTGATAACCCTTCCCCTGAATACCCCTGGCGTCTCCTCTTTTAGTTTCCATCACTTTGTTCTTTCAATCTTAGCTTGTTTATCCCTACGGGCACGCACCTGAAAACGAAAGTCTGCCACCAAAAGCTTATGTTGAGAAACAACACACTCCCCTGGTATCACCTTGCAACCCAAGCATGCTCGTTTGTCCTTTCTTCTTGCGAGGACAAAGTCAATCTGGCTAGAGCGTTGTCCGCTACTGAAGGTCACTAGATGAGATTCTCTCTTTCTAAAGAAAGTGTTAGCTATCATCAGGTCAAAAGCTACCGTGAAGTCTAGAACTTCCTCCCCCTCCTTATTCCTACTACCATACCTAAAACCTCCATGAACTGCCTCGAAACCTGCGCTTGTAGTACCTACATGCCCATTAAGATCTCCTATAAAAAGCTTCTCACTACTAGGTACAGCTCTAATCAGGCCATCTAAGTCTTCCCAGAACTATCTCTTAGCACTCTCATCGAGGCCTACTTGGGGGGCATACGCACTAATCACGTTCAAGATCATATCACCAATGACAAGCTTGACTAAGATAATCCTATCTCCTTGCCTTCTCACTCCCACCACACTATTCTTGAGGATTTTATCAATCAAAACTCTTACTCCATTTCTATTCGCGACTGTCCCTGTGTACCAAAGCTTGAAACATGTATTGTCCACCTCCTTCGCCTTCTGACCCTTCCATTTAGTCTCTTGAACGCATAATATATTTACACGCCTCCTAGTCGCGGTATCAACTAATTCTCATAACTTACCTGTAAGCGACCCTACATTCCAACTACCTAAACGGATCCTAGTTGGTTCGACTAGCTTCCTTACCCTTCACACCCGTCGACTCAGATGTGAAGACTCTTGCTCATTTTTCACTACACCCGGGCGCCGATGTAGCGCGCCACTAAGGATGCGACGACCCGATCCTTGCTCACTTGACACCGTGCCCAGATCGCGACACGGCGCGTCACGGGGGTGACGACCTGTCCCTTGCTCATTTAACACCATACCCGGGTTCCGATATGGCGCGTCACTAAGAGGGTTACGCCCCAACGGTTTTCTTTCGGGTTTCATCTCCATTAGAATGGCTAGATTTAACGTTGGCTCGCCACGCCTATCACAACCCCCCTCTTTTACCGGGGCTTGGGACCTACTATGTTGAGACAACTGTTTTTAATAAGAAAAAAAATATTCTAGATTTCTGAAGTACGCGATGTTTTTAAATGTCTGTGTCGCTAGGCAAAACCTTCCAAACAAGCAAACACTTTGAAGTGGAAAACCCTCCACGAAGGTGGTAGTGAATAAACTTCTGCTTTAGTGACAACCTTAAATGTGTGACAGATTAGACCTAAGAAAAAGAGAGACTAATTTTAAGCAGGCAGTCTTGAACTAGTTTGATTAAATTGCAAAGCAAGCTAAGTAGCTATGTGCAACTTTGGCAAAGCATCTGAGCTACTGGAGTTATTGTCCCATGATGCAAATTTTCCCTATTTATTCAACTGGAAAGCATAGTCTACCATTCTGATTTATGATAAACTTCTACAGTGAGTATTGAACTATTAAAAATTTAAAATAAAATAGCGATTTATCAATCAGCCTATACACTCATAAAAAAAGTAACTAGAGATGTAACACGCCCAACTCTTGCCAGCCCTGCCACACGCAACTAATAATATAGCTATTGACATTATAATTCTGTCTGGCAAGGTTCAGTGTTTGCTTAATATCTGCAAAATTGTTGTTCACTTGAATATAAATTTTGTGTGCTTACTCTAAACACGTTAAAATCATATCTGAGCAAATATTTCCTCAATCTTTCAATGTACACTATCCAGCATAACCAACTTAGCACATCAGCTTTTTATAGCAACATACACAGGAAAATTGCATTGCATATTTTTGCATTAAACAAGGAATAAAAAAGCAATATCAACAGTGAAGATATGCAGTCTGCAGAAGCAGATGTATCTGCACCATACTTTCATGTACACTTGTAGCTTTGCCACTACGATGGTATTGTCCTGGTACAATTCTAAAAGAACCGGCAAACATGTAGCATTAAACAATATCAGTATTCTTAACAGTTTACAAGAGCCTGAAGCAAGTTAATTGATTTAACATAAACTAATTTGCCTGGCCAAAAAGATTTATGGGTCTTTAAATAAGCCTGAGGACAGTAGTACCATGAAACACACCACGCTATCAGGCTTGTCATTGACGCTAGAACTTTTACAAAAGATCAAAGATTAACAAATAACAAAATGACTGAAGGAAATTCCTTACCGAATCAACTATACTGTACTAACATTTGTCTTCCATATCAGAAAGTTATGTACTAAGACGTTGCATAAAACACTTCATTGCAAAATAGTCAATCAGCATTATTATTAAAGTGAAAACATAGAGTTATAAGAAAAGGAAAGAGGCAGACCTTTCTGCACCTCAGGGGCATCGTGATAAACAGGTTCGTCCTCTGGTACAGTGTGCAGCTCATCTGTCGCCCCTGCTGCATCTCCACCGGCACCTGCAGCATCATCAGGGTAGCGAACAACCACAACGGGGCATACACAGTGGTGTACGCAGTAATCACTGACACTCCCAAGCCTCCCCTTGCCGCCTTTCCGGGATGCCCCGAAACCGCGGCTCCCCATGATCATAGCGGAGAGGCCAAGGCGCTCAGCCTCGAGGCAGAGGCGCTCCTTCATGTCGTGGTCTTTAACGACGTGGATCTTGAAGGGGATCTGGGCGTCGACCAGCGGCTGCGCGAGGTCCTGCGCCTTGGTGGAGGTGAAGGCGTCGTAGTCCTCCTCCCGCTTCTTCTGCAGCTCCTCCTCGGAGGGGCCGCCCTCGACGGCGGCGGCGGCGGCGTCCTCGGCGGCGTCGGCCTCGTCAGCGACGGAGACCGGGATGGAGCCCCAGTCGGCGCCGTAGAGGACGGAGGTGGGGCGCACGTGCAGCAGCACGACGGCGTCCCCGGGGCGGAGGTAGTTCTGCACGGCCCACTTGACGGCGAAGGCGGACTCGTCGGAGAGATCGACGGCGATGGCGATGCGGCGGTGCGGGGAGGCCGGGTTGGTCCCGGCCAGCGAGGAGAAGAAGAAGCGCGGGGAGGAGGGCTGGATCGTGGCCGCCTGCGCCGCCGCCGAGAGCCGCACCGCCGCCGGGGCCGCGGGGGCGTCGGCGCCAGTGGAGGGGTTGGCCGCCATGGGGGTGGGTGAGTGGGTGGGAGGTGAGTCGTCGGAGGAACGGCGCGCTAGGGTTCTACCGCGTTTACTCTGATGATGAACAAGTGCTTGTTGTTTTTTGGGGAATTTTCGGTGGCGATTTGATCCGGGATGGAGACAAGAGGGGAGAGGGTTTTGGTTCAAATGGAATGGGCGAGACCGAGAGCGAGAGCAGCGTAGTGCGGGTGCTCCTAATCTTTGCAACAGCGAGGCTGATTTGGGGAAGAATGACTTGTCGTACACGTAGCAGTCTAGTGGTGCCCCACCGTCTGCTCCTTTTGTTTCGCTTTTTCTAATTCTAAATTCTAAATTTTTATTTGTAGCCCGTCCATCCGTGCGATGATTTTCAGTTGCTGCCTGACCAAAAGTCCAAAACCTGTTTCAGCTGTTCGGTTGTTCTTGTCTCGGTTTTGTTTCAGTTTGTTTTGGTTCTCTCACAGAATACTATTGAATCATCCAGTGCTTTGTGTACCAGCCGAACACCCTGAATCAAATGCCGAGTGCACGACTTTGGCAAGAATCAGCATGATTACTTTAGAATTTCCCTGCTAGGGCCTTGTTTAGATTGCAACTTTTTTCAACCTGATGAATAGTACCACTTTTGTCTTATTTAGCAAATATTGTCTAATCGTGGACCAACTAGGCTCAAAAGATTCATCTCGTGATTTCTAACTAAACTATGTAATTAGTTATTTTTTTTACCTACATTTAATACTCCATGCAAATGGCTAAAAATTGATGTGATGAAGAGAGAGTGAAAAAACTTGGAACTTTGATGGGATCTAAACAAGGCCTAGGGATACCTTCTGCTTGACAGCATGCTGGCAGCTGGTTAAGTCTCTCTCTTCTTTTTTTTTGAGAAACTGGCAGCTGGTTAACTGTTCTTAGCTTACCTTGCTGATAGTTTTCCTGGTGGGCGGTGGCGGTCCAGCCCAGGATCAAATGATATATGGCCCCGTTCCGGTCAATGCGCATAGGCCAATCCTGAGCGCACGACGTGGTTCTTAACCAAAGGTCGGCGTGGAAACGCATTGCCACATGGCCGCCCCCATTCGTTCGCCGCCGGTCCATAAGCGTAAGTAACTGTAGACTGCATCGAATGAAGAGGACTATTGACTCCCGACTCAACGAGACAATCCCGTCAACGGCGGTCCACAGTAGCCGTTGGAGGCGGAGGAGCCGTCGGCGTCACGTCCCGGTCACCCGGCGAACTGCCGTCTCCGCCCGCGCTCGCGTCGTACCAAAATCTCGCGTCATGTACGGCGCACCAAACTGGCAGGGAATGAATGGGGTGACGTGCGTGCGACGCGCGGGCGGTTGCAGCACTTGGTGCCGACGTCCCGTCCGGCTTTCTTCGATGAGGTTGACGATGATTCCGATCGTCTCTTTCCTTGCGAGTGGCGCCGTCCGGATATTCCTCCTGAATGTCCAAAGATTTTTCGTGTCGTGCTCGTGCGTGGTATCGCTCCATCCATCTGTATTAGCTGACCACTCTCGGTCATGGCTCGATAGTCTATAGTGTGCCTTGGTCAAGGCGGCAATAGTACGTCGGTTGGCCGGGATTCAAAGAACCCAGCACAAAAGGCCCTTCGCATTCTCTTTTTACCGGTTTACCCCGTGGATTCTGGATTGTGATCAGAATCTGCTCAAACTTTGGCATGGCATAAGCATACACGTCGCATGAAACATTTCCTAAACCTCCCAAAGAGCGAGACAATTCTTCTAGCTGCATCCATGCCGTTGGGCTACTGGTGATGGGAAACAATGCGATTTCCGTGTGCCAATGCGCCGTGACTCATGTTCTCCGATCCTACTCTACCGCTATATACAAACACGGTGTCCAAGTCCAACTACCTTCGCTTGGATGACCACTCGTTCGTGCACTTGCCTAACAGTAGGCAGCATCTGCTATGTCCTTCCCTAAAGAACAAAATGCTTTCAGCCCACAATAATAGGTCTACTTAGAAAAAGCATAAGATATGTTCATACTGGCCTGTTGGACCACTGTTCGCGCGCTTTACGCTTCGTGCATCTCTCTCTTCTCCATGCCACCAATATATGATGATGACATACCTTTTCTTTCCAACTTAGACCAGAACGTACTGAGAAGCTACTAGACCATTTTCTCCCCAAGGAAACTAAGGCTGGGTTTAGTCCAAAAATTTTTACCCCAAACTATCACATCGAATCTTGCGGCATATGCATGGAGTATTAAATATAGACGAAAAAAAACTAATTGCACATTTTGATTAGAAATCGCGAGACGAATGTTTTAAGACTAATTAGTGCATGATTAGCCATAAGTGCTACAGTAACTAACACGCGCTAATGATGAATTAATTAGGCTTAATAAATTCATCTCGCAGTTTCCAGGCGAGCTATGTAATTATTTTTTTATTAGTATCTAAAAACCCCTTCCAACATCCCCGAAACATTCGATGTGACATCAAAAACTTTCATTTCGCGAACTAAACACAGCCTAAATATGTATTAGATCCCTCTTCCTTATAACTTTCTCTAACATTCTGACAGCCCATTACACCTAAAGGGCAACTTCCATGGTGAACTCTAGATTAGTATTATATGTCACGTAGAGGAGATAGAAAGCAAAACACCTTTGAGCTAGCGGAAAGAAAGGACCTAAGCTCTTTACACGTACCAATGCATGAGAGACATAACTCCTCGATCTCTCTCTTGGCATGAGAGAGAATATATGACTGTCTACCTCTTGGCATGAGAGAGAATATATGAATAAAAAACATCTTAAATGTGGGATAATATATATGGGATGAGATGTCATCTAAAAGTCACTGCCCGACTCTTACTATTAAAGATTCCCTTATAGAAATGTACTCTCTTTGTCCTATAAAGGATGACAATATAGGATTTTATAGGACATGTTTAATGAGGCTAGTCTTAGTAAATAAGGGTTTCATGGACATTAAATAAACTAAAATAGTGTAGTTTCATGAAAGTTTAATGGGACGAAATGAATTTTATAAGGATGAAATTTGTCTACACTGTTTTTAACACGTGTGAGTCTTGGGAACTAGGACATAAACCCCCACTAAGACTAGACTGGTGAAGCAAAATGACTTAGATATCCCTCAAAATCAACGATGAATTTGCACCAATACACTGTCAATCAATGCTAAATAATGCTAAATTTTGTCCTTCCTGAGGTATTATTTTTTATATTAGGCTAATCTTCATGGGGCTTTCATGAGATTCTCATGAACATTAAATAAGCTAACATGGTATAGTGTAAATGAAGAGAGATGATAAATTTTCATGTGATGAAATGGGTTTCATGAGAATGAAACTTGTCTACACAATTTTTAACACATGGGAAGTCTTAGAAACGAAGACATAAAACCTCCACTAAAATTGACCTTATAAAGACCTATTTGTAGAGCATCTAGAAGTTTACACATTAATTTTTGAACAATCTATATATGTATATGTAATATATATTAAAAAGAAAAATTTTGTCTCTCACTTTTTCATGCTAGTCCATCCCCAGCATACTTTACTCTCCACAATCCAGATATCACTCTTGTTATCCACAAGTTTTCAATCCAAATCCAACTACATGGGATCACGTTTCGAACAACGTGCGTCTAGCCATAGTATGAAGTATAATTTCAAGAGCTTTAAAAAAGAGAGTCTAATTTCAAGACGTAATAGATAACGCAATCGTTGTATAAATCTATGAGAGACGAGCAACAAGTTGTACGTTTAGTTATAGGGCACAAACAAGTTTGCTATCACTACGCTAGATTTGCACATCACTGTCGGATTTGTGAGAACCGACAGTGATGTACCTTCACTGCTGGTTATGAGCTTAAAAATAAAAAAATGATTGGGGCTGGGCTAAAACCAGCAATGAAGAACCACATCACTACCGGTTTGTGGCTTGAACTGGCAATATTTTGGTGGCCACACATCACTGTCAGTTTAAGCCAAGAGCCAACAGTGATTAGGCTCTATCACTGTCGGTTCTAGCCAAGAACCGACGGTGATAAGCCTACAACACAAAAAGGCTGCAGCCGTCCTCTCCTTCCTCCTCTCTTTCATCCCGAGAACAGAGGCGCGCGTTTAGACCCTTCCCTCCATTGTTGCGGCTGCTCTTCACCATGAAGCTAGTGCTTGGATTTTGAAGAATAGCTTGATCTTTTTGCTTTAAGGTTAGTAACAAACATCCACTCCTTTGATTTTGTTGCTTAATTAGCTTTGTTTTGATGGCTACATTGCCTGATTCTCATTCTAGTTCTTTCTCTATTCTAGAGAGCACTTTTCCAATTGGACATTTGTGCAAGACTCAAATTATGGTGAATCCATCATCCAAACGGTTGGTGTCTATGAACACATTTAAATTCCTAGTTAATTATTCCATGGTGGTCAAGATCATCATTGTTAGTATGTGATGCTATAATTAGTTCTTAGAAGTAGAGTAGAATAGATGTTCTTCATTATTGCGCAATAATTTTTTTTACTACGATTTTCAATTTACAGGGCCAGGGCTACCAATTTCAATTTTTCAATAATTAGTGTACAATAATGTTTTCCAAAAATAGTACTTTCAAGCTACAATTGTTGTTCATGAAGCTCGATTTCTTATTAATTCTTTGTAATTATTGTCTCAGTATTTTTTTGTGCAGAGATGGATCGAGAGTGGATGCATCTGTCCTGAACGGACAAGCGGTACATGCATGGCGTCAGCCAGTATATCACCGATGCCAAAGCCCATGCAAAGATTGCAAGAATCATAGGAACTTTCGTCAAATTGAGTCTATACGATCGCACTTGATTATCAAGGGGTTCATGCCAAACTATACGATATGGACTATGCATGGTGAGGTTGGTGTGAATGTTCTATAGGAAAACGATGATGATGTAGACATGCCTGACATAGCCATCCACGATGCTGACGAGGAACCTGGTGTCAATATGGAACCTATGGCCATAGTTAATAATGTGTTTAGGAACACGCTAGCTGATGACACCGAGGATAACGATGGTATTTCTTAGCTGCTACATAATGTAGAGATCGGATGTCTTAATGAAACACAACTGAGAAAGCTAGAGAAAATGAGACAAGATGGCAAAACACCATTGTATAGGGATTGTCCAATGAACAAACTAGAAGCCGACATCATGCTGTTAGAGTTCAAATCGACAAACGGATTGAGCGATAAAGGCTTCAATCAGTTGTTAAGTATAATAAGGAAAATGCTCCCAGAAAAAATGAGTTGCCAGAAAAGACATACTTGACCAAGCAAATGATCTGCCCCATCGGCCTTGAGGTTAAAAAAATCCACGCGTGTTCCAATGATTGCATATTGTACCATGGAGAAAAATACAAAGACTTGGACAAGTGCCCCAAGTGTGAAGCTCCACGGTATAAGGAAGGGCCGTCAGATGAGGGTACCAAGACCAGATAAGGTCCTATAAAGGTCGTTTGGTATTTCCCTATAGCTCCCTAGGTGCATAGACTGTTTGCATGTGCAAAGTTAGCCAAGCTATTGTGCTGGCATGGTGAAGAGCGTAAGAAAGATACAATGATGAGGCACCCCGCCGATGGACATGACTAGAGGACTATCAATACTATGTTCTATAAGGACATAGGTGGAGAGGTAAGGCACCTTTGGCTTGCTTTGAGCATAGATGGGATGAATCCTTTCGACTAGGTTAGAAGCAATTATAGCACCTAGCCAGTGACGCTTTGTATATACAACCTTCCACCTTAGGTCGGTATGAAGTGGTCGTACATCCAGATGCCACTACTGATTCAAGGACCAAGATAACTTGGGAATGACATCAATGTGTTTCTGGAACCAGTGATCGATGAACTAGTGGAGATGATTGAAAAGGGTGTGCCGAATATTTGGGACGAGTACAAAAAGAAACATGTCATGATCAATGGAGTACTTATCGCTACAATCACCGACCTACCAGGTCGAGGTTCGTTGTTCAGAGAGAAGACAAAAGGTTATACTGGATGTGTCGAGTGCTTGGACGACACCGATGCGGTAAATCTACCAAATAACTCAAAGATAGTTTATATGGGACACCGTAGGTTCCTATATAAGGATCACCCTTACCGTAGGAACAGAAAAGATTTCAACGGTACTATTTTGAAACGCTTAGCTCCAAAATATTGAGATGGGCCTGCGATACTTCGAGAACTCAACAAACTAGAGGTTGTCCTTGGGAAGGGGAACAATGCAGTAGCAGCACCTGATGGGAGCGTTTGGAAGAAAAAAATCTGTATTCTGGAAACTACCTTATTGGCCATTTCTGAGTGTACGTCACTGTCTTAATCCCATGCACATCACTAAAAACGTGTGTGCTAACACTCTTAACACCTTGATGGACACCAGGGGTGTAACAACCCAAAAATCCACACACCAAAAATCACAACTACAAAATTTTTGTTGTTACCCCATGCAATGTTGAGTGACATCTGTAGGAGCCAACCCTAGGTGTTGCATTAGTTGTAACCCAACTAGACAATTTCATGAGCATGGCATGTTATTTGTTAAATATGTTTATTTAAATCCTAACAAATAAAATGTAGCATATATTGTTAATTCAAATGGTAATTTGGATTTCCATTTGCTTTATGTAATGCTTAACAACTTCTTTAAAGTAATAAACCATAAAGTAATTATTAATCAGACCAAAGAATAAATGCTTAAAAGAGAAAACTATTTCTATTCTTGTATAACAAAACTACACCTATTTTTGTTATACAAAATAGCTAAATAAAGTTCCTAAAATGTATAAGAGTGTTGTGGACTTCACATCTAATAATCCAATGGATGAGGTACACTAGTTTTGAATTCAAATTCCAAATCAAATTTGAATTCAAACAAAGAAGAAGAAAAATAAAACAGATAAAGAAAAGAAAGGGAGAAGGCCTCGGAGCTGGCTCGGCCTGCTCGGCCCGCAAGCCAGCCCTGCTTCGCGCGTAGGCTGGCCCAACTCGCACGACCAAGCGACTAGCCCAGCAAGCCAGCCCAGCATGCGCTCACGCCCGCGCGCCCGTCTGCCCCACCAGCTGCCGCTGCCACCGGACCCCACGCGTCAGCCACTCCCCGGCACAGTGTCTTCTTCCTCCCCACGCCGACACCTCCTCCGACCGAGTCCCAACCAAAATGACAGGTGTGGGCCCGGGGTCACGTGAATCACCTGTCCCTATCCCCTTGGCGCCGCGCCCATGCAACCCCTATGCCAACCACCCGCGCCCGCGATACCATCCGATGCCAACGGCGCATCGCCAGCCGTCCACCCCGTCCACCATGGATGAAGCTCGGACCCCAGGGCTATAAAGCGACGCCAGAGCGCCCTAGGGATTCCTCAGCCCATGACGCCGCCGCTCGGTGGCCCAATAGCCCGCACCGCACCGAGAGAAGAGGGCCGAGAAGGAATTCAGAAGAGGAGAGGTGAGCAGGGAGCTCGAAGACGCCGATCACCGAAGCCGGAGCACCACCCTAAGCACCTACCCCGACAATGTGCCTCGCCACCGCACCACCACCGAACGCCGCCAGCACCACTCGGTGAGTCCTTTGGCTGAGACCTCCTCCTAGCCCCTGGACGCCATAGCAGTGCATGCGCACGCCACGCTCACGACGTCGCCGTCATGGCGCGGCCACCACTTGCGCACTCGGCCGCCTCGCCGGACTAGGAAGTAGCCGTAGCACCACCGTGACACTCGGAGGATAGTCACGTAGACCGAGACCCCGATAGCTAGCCACAGCGCCTTGGCCATGAGCACCAGACCACCGGCCAGAGCTCCGCCGTGCACCACCACCGCGTGTGGACTCCGCCATGCCCTATGGTCGTCGTCGATGCTATACCCTGTCTCCCACTAGCCGTCTGAAAGGAAACGGGACACCAGGACCCTTGGAACAGCCCTGAGATGCCCCGCCGGCAAGCACCACCACGATCGAGCCACCGATCACCGTGGCCAACGCCCTAGGAAGCCCTGGCCACCACCTTGACCCCACCACCGTACACGCCGAGGCCTGGTGAAGCTTTTCCCCACCTCAATTGGACGCCAGTGCCGCTGTGGAAGCTCATCGGTGAGTGCACCACCGGCGAGAGCACGCCGGGGAAGGAAGCAGAGGAATCCTTCCTCTCCAGCCACACATGCCTGCACCCGGTGCACGTAGACTAAGCCAAAGGGAAGAAGGATAGACTCGGTCCATCGAAGACCCAGCCTACGGTCCATGGACCGTGAACACCAGTTCACCGTGAGCCATGCGGTGTGGGCCGAACCATGGATGAAGCCCAGTGGAGGCCCTTGGCTACGACATGGCAGCACCACAGCATGCCACGTGGTGGGCCAAAGCCTAGCCCGTATCTAGGCCCAACCGGCCCAGTTTGGACCCGGTCTGTGTTGACCGTTGACCGGTCAACATTGACCGATTGACCGGACCCACATGTCAGCGACATAGAGACTCTGGACCCACTTGTCAGTAGGTGACATCATGCTGACATCATGACGATGTCATGCAGGTCACACCTGTCAGTAACAAACACAGCCGAGGTGACGTCATGATGATGTCACGGTGACGTCAGCTACTGACGTCAGCAGCTCTGACCCACCTATCAGTGACTGTGATCCGTTGACCATTGACTCACCCGTTGACTTGATGTTGACTTTGACCGAACCCACAAGTCAGTGACCCAAGAGCCCTGGCCCCACCTGTCGGAACTGATGACGTTGAAGACGTCATGCTGACATCAGCAGGACCCCACTTGTCAGCTCGGAGTCGAGAGGATGACATCATGCTGATGTCATGTAGATGTCAGCATGCCACGTGGACCAGTCACAGTGTGACACGTGTCAGCCCTGAATGAATCAGCCTTAATTATTTTCAGAGATGATTTAAACTTCAGAAATTCATAACTAATTCATATGACCTCAGAAAAATACGAAACTAGGACCAAAATTCATCTAAAATCGAGCTTTACGCAATGAACCCATGTTTGAGTGCATTTGGCTCTTTTGAATTTTCATTGCTTCTTTATGCTATTCTATAAACGTCGCTAACGTGACTATAATTCTAATGTATGCAGACTCGGAGGAGAACCAGACGGACAAGGATCATGAGTACCGTGAGGAGTATGGAGACGACTACACTGAAGGTGCCACATGCCACCCAACCTCGTAGCACCTATTACGCATGGCTAATATAGAACTGCTATTGCTTTACTTTACTGTTATAATCATACTATGATAGGACTTGCATGGTAGTATGCTTACTTGATGGCCTCTACCTTGACGCAACCTTATCCCGGCATACCCTGCTATTAGGCTAGACACACGCTTACTGCTATATTTCATTTGCTTATACTTCTACTATGCTTATACTACATTAATGCATGGTGTTATCTGGGCTATGGGGAGAGTGCTACGTGTGTGACTTGGGTGTGTGGATGGTGAGGGTTGTGTCGACCAAGTTGGAGTATACGACGAGCCTAGAGCAAGTCTTGCCATGGGGTGCTACCTAGGCACCCCTAGAATGGATACCTATGGTGGGTAAATGGTATATGAGGTGGTCCTGGGTGTGAACCTGTGATGGGAGGAGCCCGGGATGGAGGTGCTGTGGTGGCACGATAAATGGAAACCCTGATGGAGACATTCTGGCTTGGTCATCCCTAAGGACTTACTAGTACTCAGATTCACCAAGAAGCCTTACGCACCACTCACCTTATATGGTGCAGGACGGCCAGACTACTTGGTAGGATATTGCCACTACTGCTAGGTTGATAGCGGATAGTGTAAGGAGGTACGGGGCATGGAGGATTTCCCCCACACCCTTTCGAGACTTCATGGAGACCTTGTTGACTCGGCTCATAACTCACAATTTTAGCCACCCCAGACTAGACTTGGGGTGTACCAGGGCTGAATGGTAGAGTGGCATTATCCTAGGCTAGCAAGCAGCTGGAATCAGCCCAGTTGACGACGGTCAGCGAAGAAGGCAGATCTTGTGGTCATGTAAAACCTCTGTAGAGTGTATGGTTGATCGATCGATATATGTGTCGACTTATCGGCTATGGACCTTTCATGGGTTTCGCTTAAACTAGATAAAGAAATGAGTCCTTCTCTTCTTCCCCCGTGAGAGAGTGTCGGTCGTAGCCAAGGGCTACGGGCCTTGAGACAGTGCCAAGAGGGAGTTGGCCTATCGATTGAGTGATGGTATGGTGATGGTGTGGAGATGGTGGTGTATCGATCCCAGGATTGAAACCTGGCTCTAAACGGAAATAGGGTGGAATGGGTGTGGGAATGGTGTTAAAACTTGACCAACTATTATTATATACTTAATATGCTAAAACATAGGAAACCCTAGCCTTATAGGTTCCTTTTGATTATATATCACTTGCATCCAATTTCCACAAAGCAATGCTCATAGGGTGGGAGTGGCCAGTACAAATCGTACTAATAAATTTTGGCACACAGGTTCTGCTGAGGAGTATAGCTCTGAGGAGTTTGACGATTGAGGGGTTCGTTCCTACGCTTGAGTTTTTTGTGATCTTATCTCCAAGCTATTCTGGATGAATGCTACTTTTGATTCCGCCAATGTGGCGATGTAATAATTTATATAATTCTACACTATTTGTACTCTGATATTACGTTGTATGGATGTGGTATTCGACTGGAATTTGGGTAATATGATTTACAATGGTCATACTATACTTCGACTCTATGGATTTCCCTTCATGGAAATCAGGTCGTTTCAGTTGGTATCAGAGCCATACTTGACCCTAGGACGAAACCCTCAGAATTGGACGATAGAATAGGACATGAACAGCCCTTCTTTCGATTATATACCGACCCTGCATTCACTTTTATGCAAGGCTTATCTATTATTGACCTGCTAACACCTGTTCCTTAAATCATGCAGATGGCAACGAACGTCGACTAACCGCCTCTAGGACCGCTACCTCTGGACCACGCCAAGCTTACCTTCGACCTACGTGAGCTCGGAGGTTTTGCACAAACCCTCTTCCAAGTTCTTGTCACGTTAGGAGTTCCCAACGAGCTTGTCAAGGTCACCTGCATCAGGAAGCTAGCTCAGGAAGGAGGAATCGAGGGACCAATTGTCACCTCAGTCGAGTTCCTAGCTAGCACTACCTTACCTTCTGTCCCAGCTTTCACCGGGTTGACTATAGAGGATACAGTCGAGGATGGACTGTGAGCTATCTCACATAAGGCACTTCGCAGAGTGATGAGGGACCACTACGAGCACCTAAAGATGATAGAGTTCCATCTACTTCCCTAGGCCCTCGACCTCAGCCTTACCCCTAGTGAGCAGAGTTTCACAGCCGGTAGAGTTATCTTTACCGAGGAGGACAGATGCCTTCGTGTCTCGGCTATCCACCTACTAGAGCAAGACTGGTACGTGACCTAGCTAGAGTAAAGGAGACATTAGGACCAGGCCCTTCTGTGGGAGTACCAGGAGCAAGACTCATAGGGAGCTCAGGAGCAAGCTAGTCTACTTGAGACAGTTGCCAAGCTATAGGACGAACTCAACCGACGTGAAGAAGTCCATAGAACCGAGGTCGTAGACTTATAGGACAAAGCCGCTGACCTAGGCAATAGGAACTGCTACCTCGACAGCAAGGTCTTGGAGTTGCAGAGAGAGTTGGACAATAAGAAGGCCAAGTTCAACCGCAGAGGAGACAGAGAGAGGTCCAAGGGGATTGATATGCTGAAAATCCAATCTCAGAACAAGACCATGACTCAGGATCTAGAGGAGTTCAGGAAGAAGGCCGTTCGCAACCAGGGTCACCTGATCGAGGCACTCAGGCAGAATGAGTACCTACAGGACAAGTATGAGAGGACATGGTAGGCTTGGTAGAAGTCTGATAAGAAGCGCCTCAGGGAGATGAAGGGTATGTGGGATCAGCTACCCAAGGAGATTCGCAGCAAGACGAAGCCTAGGATAGAGGAGTTTGAGTTAGCCCCAACTCGCCTCAACCTAGATGCCTACCCTACCCTACCTGGAGCCAAGCCTACTAAGGAGCTCGCCGAGGCCTTGAAGTACGTGTCCCGACTTCACAAGTCTGACGAGGAGATCGAGATCGAGAACAGTCGTATCCCAGCTACGGTGTATGAGTTAGAGTAGATGACCCTACATGGTCATGAGTCATGTTAGTGGCTTCCATAAGTTGTACCCCATGATGTACCCCTTATGAGATGTAATATGAGACACTATGCGTAGTACGATTCTCGCAAGTCTTCAAGTGTAGCTACTAGAGATGATAATGTGTAATAAAACCCATGTAATGAATGTTTTGGATCTTATTGCATCTTATGGATCTAATTGCTTCTTTGTAATGAATGTTGGATAGTATCAATGTTTTTCTTTAAATCATCAAAAAAATCATGTAATCATATTGAATTATAAGCACTTATGGCACAAACACTAAAATTCCTATGATCCGTGTTGCAAATGCCAAACCACCGATCTGATCGCCTAATGAACCGTGGACATGAGCCCACCCCTGAACCAGTCGAACCAAATGGGGGCGTGGTGGCAACAACCGTGGCCATGGCCATGGCCGAGGATGTGGAGGGATACCCTTCAACCTGGAGAATACCCAGCCGCCTGAGGAGAACATTCCACCACCACCACCACTGAACCTAGCAGAGGTGATGGCACAACAGACCCAACTTCTTGTAGCTCTTGTTAATGGAGCAAACCATCGCTAGGGAGGTCAGCAGAATGACTTCCAAAGGAAGCTGGAAGGATTTCTGAAGCTAAGGCCACCTACCTATGATGGCACCAACCCTAACCCGCTTGTAGCCGATGACTGGCTCAAGGAGATGGAGAAGAAGCTTGACCTCACTACTTTCACCGACGATGAGTGTGTTGGAGCTACCACACACTAGCTCACAGGTGCAGCATGCGCCTAGTGGGACAGTTTCAGTGATTCCCATGAGGACCCTGCCAACATCTCGTGGGATGAGTTCGCCGAAGCATTCACTGAGTATCACATTCCCAAGGGTATCATGGAGGCCAAAGGTGAGGAGTTCTGCAACATCAAGATGGGAAAGGACAGGGTGACTGAGTACACTACTCATTTCACCAATCTTCTTTGCTATGCACCTTCCTATGTTGTGAACTTTGAGAAGGAGAAGCTATACTATTACCGCAAGGGACTTAACCCACACATCAAGCTGAAGTTTGGCGGTATTGAGAGTAGCACACTACGTGCTCTGGTGGATCGCTGCATTTAGATTGAGAAGGACTGTGCTAAAGCTAGAGAGGAGTACAGGGAGAGGAAGCGTAAGCCTGAGGAGTCCCTCCGTGGCCATGATCGCAAGAGGTTCCGTAGAGATGCACCACCCAGAGAACGCTCTCGCCACAATAGGGATGACAACCCTAGATCGAGTAGGGGTAGTGGAGGCTACACCACCAAATACTCCTGCCCTGCTCAGGATCGTTACACCTGGGACTGTTATGCTCAGGACCGCAACACTCAGGACCATTTCAACTGTCCCCACTCAGTGAATGAACGCCCAGCACAGAACCGCTCCGCACCAAGCACTGGAAACTAGAAGGCACCCACGCCAACCCCTACAGGCGATATGCCTTTCACCTGCTTCGCTTGTGGCCAACCGGGTCACAAAGCCGCTGAGTGCCCTCAGAACTCAGCTGCTCAGAAGTCTCAGTTCAAGGGATCTGCTACTCGTGGACGTCTCAACCATCTGGACGCCGAGGAAGCACAGGCTGCCCCTGACGTTGTGTATGGTATGTTTTTAGTTAATGGCAATACTGCATTAGTTCTATTTGACTCTAGAGCAACTTGTTCTTACATATTATCCAAGTTTGCACAAGAGCATGACCTGCCTGTAACCCCATGTGTAAAGCCTATCATCACTAGCTCACCTTTAGGAGACCTAAAGTGCACCCACATCTGTAAGGGAGTGAGTCTTACCATTGAGGGTCTTATCTTTAAAGCTGACCTAACCCTGTTACCTTCCACGAGCCTAGATGTCATCTTAGGTATGGATTGGTTAACCATTCACTGAGGTATCATATCATGTTCACCTAGATACGTCCAAGTGACCCACCCATCAGGCCAAGTTATTAGGTGTGAACCTCAGTTCGGAAAGTCCACTTCTATCCTATGTACCCTTAAAGCGAGTTCAGAATCACAAAAAGAGGAGAAGACAGTTCATGATGTGCCTATGGTCAGAGACTATCCCGATGTATTCCCTGAAGAATTACTGGGTATGCCACCAGACCGTGATGTGGAGTTCATCATTGATCTCTTACTGGGAACAGGACCCATTGCCAAGAGACCCTATCGCATGTCAGTTGATGAACTGGTCGAGCTTAAGAAATAGCTTGATGAGCTCATCTCGAAGGGGTATATCAGACCCGGTGCTTCACCCTGGGGATCCCCTGTTCTGTTTGTCAAGAAGAAGGATGGCTCGATGAGAATGTGTATTGATTACCGGGACTTGAACGTAGTCACCATCAAGAACAAGTACCCTCTACCAAGAATCGATGATCTGCTTGATCAGCTTTGAGGTGCCAAGTATTTTTCCAAGATCGATCTTAGATCTGGCTATCATCAGATGAAGATTCAAGAGAGTGACATCCCGAAGACAGCTTTCGTGACTAGGTATGGGCAGTTTGAGTTCATCGTGGTGTCCTTTGGACTCACGAATGCTCTCGCATACTTCATGAACATGATGAATAAGGTTTTCATGAATGAACTTGATAAGTTCGTGGTAGTATTCATTGATGACATCCTTGTCTATTCACCCACCGCTAAAGAACACGAACATCATCTGAGAACTATGCTTGAGAAATTAGCCCAACATCAGCTCTACGCAAAGTTCAGCAAATGCGAGTTTTGGCTATAGAAAGTTGCCTTCCTAGGCCATGTACTATCAGCTGAAGGTGTTGCAGTTGACCCAGCCAAGATTGAAGCTATGAAAGAGTGGGATCAACCTCGTAATGTGACCGAAGTCAGAAGTTTCTTGGGATTGGCTGGATATTACCGCCGGTTCATCGAGAACTTTTCTAAGATAGCCCATCCAATGACCAACCTACTGAAGAAGACTAAGGAGTTTGAATGGACGCCCGAGTGCGAACAAAGCTTTCAAGAGTTGAAATTGAAGCTTACCACAACTCTTGTGCTAGCATTGCCTGATATCAGCAAAGATTTCGTGGTCTACTGTGATGCATCCCGTCAAGGACTTGGCTGTGTATTGATGCAAGGTGGAAGAGTGATAGCATATGCGTCTCGACAGTTGAAAGAGCACAAGAACCGTTACCCAACCCATGATCTTGAGTTAGCAGCAGTTGTGCATGCCTTGAAGATCTGGAGACACTACTTGATAGGCAACAAGTGTGATATCTATACAGATCACAAGAGTTTGAAGTACTTTTTCACTCAAGAAGATCTAAATATGAGGCAATGCCGATGGCTAGAGTTGATCAAGGACTATGACCTAGAAATTCACTATCATCCGGGAAAAGCCAATGTAGTCATAGATGCTCTTAGTCACAAGAGTTACTGTCACACTTTGATCACTAAATCCGTACCACCTGAGCTCAAGGAAGAGATTGATGATTTCCAACTTGAGATACTACCACATGACTTGTTGAATAAGATCCGCATACAGAATGATCTCACAGATCGCATCCGTCAAGCTCAGAAAAGTTATGAAGAGATCGAATATCTCTGTGGTCTGATGAAACTAGGCTACAAGACCAACCACGAAGAAGATGAACAAGGAACCATCTGGTTCAAGGACAGAATCTATGTTCCATCTGACCTAGTACTACGAGAGGAAATTCTATCAGAAGCTCACAATTCCAAGTACTGTATTCACCTTGGAGGTTCAAAGATGTATCAAGACTTAAAGAAACACTTTTGGTGGAAAGGCATGAAGACAGACATTGCGGGACATGTGGCATGATGTGACACCTGTAATAGAGTCAAGGTTGAACATCAAAGGCCTACAGGATTACTGAAGCCTCTTGATGTTCTCGAGTGGAAATGGGAGAGCATATCCATGGATTTCATAGTTGGATTGCCCTATTCACAGAAAGGCAATGATTCCATCTGGGTGATTGTTGATCGTTTGGCCAAGATTGCTCCCTTTGTACTAGTTAAGACCAAGACCGATGCCGAAAAATTAGTAGATCTATATGTTGAGCATATTCTCAGATTGCATAGAGCTCCCTCTAGTATTGTATCTGATCATGGTCCTCAGTTTGTGTCCCAATTCTAGGAAGCCCTGCACAAGTCCATTGGCACCAAACTTGATTTCAGTACCGCTTATCACCCACAGACAGATGTACAGACAGAGCGAGTAAATCAGATCTTAGAAGACATGCTCTGTGCTAGTGTACTGACTTATGGCTCTGATTAGGAGAAATGTCTATCCTATGCAGAGTTCTCTTACAACAACAACTACCAAGTCAATATCAAGATGTCGCCATTTGAAGCTCTGTATGGCAGACCTTGTAAGACACCTTTGATGTGGTCTCAACTGGGTGAAAGATCATTCTTTGATTCCGCTAAGATCTAAGATGCAGAAGGAGTTGCTCAAGTGAAGGAGAATTTGAGGATTGCTCAAAGTCGATACAAGAGTTATGCTGACAAAAGAAGAAGAGAACTTGAGTTCAATGTGGGAGACTTCATCTATCTCAAGGTATCCCCGCTACGTGGAACTATCAGATTCTATGTGAAAGGAAAGCTAGCCCCTAGATTTGTTGGCCCATACAAGATTTGCAAGAGGATTGGAAAACTCGCTTACAAACTTGAGCTACCTAAGGAATTGGTGGGTGTACATCCCGTATTCCATGTCTCATAGCTACGCAAGTGTTTGAGAGTGCCCGATGAAGTAGTTCCAATCGATACACTTGACATTCAAGATACACTTGAGTATAAAGAACATCCTATCAGAATTCTAGGCAGAGATACCAAAGAGACCCGAAGCAAAACTATTCCTATGTGCAAGATCCAATGGAGCAATCATACTGAGAGAGAAGCAACATGGGAAAAAGAGTCTGACCTCCGGCTACGATACCCTTACCTCTTTGAAGAGTACGTTATGCTTTAATCTCGGGGATGAGATTTTGTTAACGGGGTAGGACTGTAACAACCCAAAAATCTACACACCAAAAATCACAACTACAAAATTTTTGTTGTTACCCCATGCAATGTTGAGTGACATCTGTAGGAGCCAACCCTAGGTGTTGCATTAGTTGTAACCCAACTAGACAATTTCATGAGCATGGCATGTTATTTGTTAATTATGTTTATTTAAATCCTAACAAATAAAATGTAGCATACATTGTTAATTCAAATGGTGATTTGGATTTCCATTTGCTTTATGTAATGCTTAACAACTCCTTTAAAGTAATAAACCATAAAGTAATTATTAATCAGACCAAAGAATAAATGCTTAAAAGAGAAAACTATTTCTATTCTTATATAACAAAACTGCACCTATTTTTGTTATACAAAATAGCAAAATAAAGTTCCTAAAATGTATAAGAGTGTTGTGGACTTCACATCTAATAATCCAATGGATGAGGTACACCAGTTTTGAATTCAAATTCCAAATCAAATTTGAATTCAAACAAAGAAGAAGAAAAATAAAACAGATAAAGAAAAGAAAGGGAGAAGGCCTCGCAGCCAGCTCGGCCCATAAGCCAGCCCTGCTTCGCGCGCAGGCTGGCCCAACTCACGCGACTGAGCGACCAGACCAGCAAGCTAGCCCAGCACGCGCTCATGCCCATGCACCCGTCTGCCCCACCAGCTGCCGCTGCCACCGAACCCCACGCGTTAGCCACTCCCCGGCACAGTGTCTTCTTTCTCCCCATGCCGACACCTCCTCCGACCGAGTCCCGACCAAAACGACAGGCATGGGCCTGGGGTCACATGAATCACCTGGCCCTGTCCCCTTGGCGCCGTGCCCACACAACCCCTGCGCCAACCACCCACGCTCGTGATACCATCCGATGCCAACGGCGCATCGCTAGCCGTCCGCCCCGTCCGCCATGGATGAAGCTCGGACCCCGGGGCTATAAAGCAACACTAGAGCGCCCTAGGGATTCCTCAGCCCACGACGCTGCCGCTCGATGGCCCAATAGCCCGCACCGCACCGAGAGAAGAGGGCCGAGAAGGTATTTAGAAGAGGAGAGGCGAGCAGGGAGCTCAGAGACGCCGATCACCAGAGCCGGAGCGCCGCCCTAAGTGCCTACCCTGACAACGCGCCTCGCCACCGCACCACCACCGAACGTCGCCAGCACCACTCGATGAGTCCTTTGGCTAAGACCTCCTCCTAGCCCCTGGATGCCATAGCAGTGCACGCACACGCCATGCTCACGACGCCGTCATCATGGCACGGCCACCACTTGCGCACTCAGCCGCCTCGCTAGACTAGGAAGTAGCCGTAGCACCACCATGACGCCCGGAGGATAGTTGCGTAGACCGAGACCCCGATAGCCGGCCGCAGCGCCTTAGCCATGAGCACTAGACCACCGGCCGGAGCTCCACCATGCACCACCACCGCGCGCGGACTCTGCCACGCCCTATGGTCGTCGTTGATGCTATACCCTATCTCCCGCTAGCCGTCTGAAAGGAAACGGGACACCAAGACCCCTAGAACAGCCCCGAGATGCCCCGCCGGCGAGCATCGCCATGACCGAGCCACCGATCACCGTGGCCAATGCCCTGGGAAGCCCTGGCCGCCACCTTGACCCCACCACCATACACGTGAGGCCTGGTGAAGCTTTTCCCCACCTCAATTGGACGCCAGTGCCGCTGTGGAAGCTCGTCGGTGAACGCACCACCGGTCGGAGCACGCCGGGGAAGGAAGCAGAGGAATCCTTCCTCACCGGCCACACATGCCTATACCCAGTGCACGTAGACTAAGCCAAATGGAAGAAGGATAGACTCGGTCCACCGAAGACCCAGCCTACGGTCCATGGACCGTGAACACAAGTTCACCGTGAGCCATGCGGTGTGGGCCAAACCATGGACGAAGCCCAGTGGAGGCCCTTGGCTATGACGTGGCAGTGCCACAGCATGCCACATGGTGGGCCAAAGCCCAGCCCGTATCCAAGCCCAACTGGCCCAGTTTGTACCCGGTCTGTGTTGACCGTTGACCGATCAACATTGACCGATTGACCGGACCCACATGTCAGCGACATAGAGACTCTAGATCCACTTGTCAGTAGGTGACATCATGCTGACATCATGACGACGTCACGTGGGTCCCACCTGTCAGTAACAAACACAGCCAAGGTGATGTCATGATGATGTCATGGTGACGTCAGCTACTGACATCAGCAGCTCTGACCCACCTGTCAGTGACTATGATCCGTTGACCATTGACTCGCCTATTGACTTGACATTGACTTTGACCGGACCCACAAGTCAGTGACCCAAGAACCATGGCCCCACCTGTCAGAACTGATGACGTTGATGACGTCATGCTGCCGTCAAGATGATGTCAGCAGGACCCCACTTGTCAGCTCAGAGCCGAGAGGATGACATCATGCTGATGTCATGCTGACGTCAGCATACCACGTGGACCAGTCACAATGTGACACGTGTCAGCCCTGAATTAATCAGCCTTAATTATTTTCATAGATGATTTAAACTTCAGAAATTCATAACTAATTCGTACGACCTCAGAAAAATACGAAACTAGGACAAAAATTCATCTAAAATCGAGCTTTACGCAATGAACCCATGTTTGAGTGCATTTGGCTCTTTTGAATTTTCATTGCTTCTTTGTGCTATTCTATAAACGTCGCTAACGCGACTATAATTTGAACGTATGTAGACTCGGAGGAGAACCAGACGGACGAGGATCATGAGCACCGTGAGGAGTACGGAGACGACTACACTGAAGGTGCCACATCCCACCCAACCTTGTAGCACCTATTATGCATGGCTAATATAGAACTGCTGTTGCTTTACTTTACTGTTATAATCATACTATGATAGGACTTGCATGGTAGTATGCTTACTTGATGGCCTCTACCTTGACGCAACCTTACCCTGGCATACCCTGCTATTAGGCTAGACACACGCTTACTGCTATATTTCATTTGCTTGTACTTCTACTACGCTTATACTACATTAATGCGTGGTGTTATCTGGGCTATGGGGAGAGTGCTACGTGTGTGACTTGGGTGTGTGGAGGGTGAGGGTTGTGTCGACCAAGTTGGAGTATACGACAAGCCTGGGGCAAGTCTTGCCATGGGGTGCTACCTGGGCACCCCTGGAATGGATACCTGTGGTGGGTAAATGGTATATGAGGTGGTCCTAGGTGTGAACCTGTGATGAGAGGAGCCTGGGATGGAGGTGCTGTGGTGGCACGATAAATGGAAACCCTGATGGAGACATTCTGGCTTGGTCATCCCTAAGGACTTACTAGTACTCAGATTCACTAGGAAGCCTTATGTACCACTCGCCCTATATGGTGCAGGACGACTAGACTACTTGGTAGGATATTGCCACTACTGCTAGGTTGATAGCAGATAGTGTAAGAAGGTACAGGGCACGAAGGATTTCCCCCACACCCTTTCGAGACTTCATGGAGACCTTATGGACCCAGCTCATGACTCATAGTTTCAGCCACCCCAGACTAGACTTGGGGTGTACCAGGGCTGAATGGTAGAGTGGCATTATCCTAGGCTAGCAAGCAGCTGGAATCAGCCCAGTTGACGACGGTCAGTGAAGAAGGTAGATCTTGTGGTCATGTAAAACCTTTGCAGAGTGTATGGTTGATCGATCGATACATGTGCTAACTTGTCGGCTATGGACCTTTCCTGGGTTTCGCTTAAACTAGATAAAGAGATGAGTCCTTCTCTTCTTCTCCCGTGAGAGAGTGTCGGTCGTAGCCAGGGGCTACAAGCCTTAAGACAGTGCCGAGAGGGAGTTGGCCTATCGACTGAGTGATGGTATGGTGATGGTGGTGTATTGATCCCAGGATTGAAACCTGGCTCTGGATAGAAATAGGGTGGAATGGGTGTGGGAATGGTGTTAAAACTTGACCAACTATTATTATATACTTAATATGCTAAAACATAGGAAACCCCAGCCTTATAGGTTCCTTTTGATTATATCTCACTTGCATCTAATTTCCACAAAAGCAATGCTCATAGGGTGGGAGTGGCCAGTATAAATCGTACTGATAAATTTTGACACACAGGTTCTACTGAGGAGTATAGCTCCGAGGAGTTTGACGGTTGAGGGGTTCGTTCCTATGCTCGAGTTTTTGGTGATCTTATCTCCAAGCTGTTCTGGATGAATGCTACTTTTGATTCCGCCAATGCGGCGATGTAATAATTTATGTAATTCCACACTATTTGTACTCTAATATTACGTTGTATGGATATGGTATTCGACTAGAATTTGGGTAATATGATTTACAACGGTCATACTACACTTCGACTCTGTGGATTTCCCTTCGCGGAAATCAGGTCGTTTCAGGGGGGACATCGAAGGATTCACTAGCCACACACCTGGACATGCAACACTTGGGAATCAGGAAGGAGCTACATTCTGTGGAGCTAGAGAATGGCCAGTTTGAACTTCTGATTGCGTCATGGACATTGAAGAAGGAAGAAAAGCGTGCGCTTATTTCTTTCTTCAATGAGCTCAAAGTCCCGATGGGCTACTATGCGAACCCAAAGAGGCTAGTGAACATGAGAGAACTCAAGTTCAACTATGTCCCTATGAAGGCCCATGACTATCATATCATTATGACTCAGCTGCTCTCTATTGCCCTATGTGGTATCCTCCCCCCCAAAGGTCCGCGCCCCAATCATAAAGCTTTGCTTGTTCTTCAATGCGATCTCAAAAAAGGTCATTGATGTGTCCACGCTAGAGCAGCTGTAGCGGGACATAGCCAAAAGTCTCGTTAGGCTTGAGATGCATTTCCCGCCGACTTACTTTGATATCTCATTGCATCTGCTCATTCATCTTGTTACCAAGTTAGAGCCCTTGGCCCAATGTACCTGCATCAGATGTTCCCTTTCAAAAGATTGATGAAAATTTTCTAGAGGTATGTTAGGAACAGATTCAGGCCAGAAAGGGGCATGGTTGAAGGATGGTCAATGGAGGAGACCATTGAGTTCTACACATATTATCTAGACATCAAAAGGGTCAGAGTTCTAGAATCTCATCATGAGGGAAGATTACGTGGCAAAGGAATGATTGGGGAGAAATCTGTTACAGTAGACGGCCCTGTTTGTTTCAGACAGGCACAGTTCGCTGTTCTCTAGCAAGCCGAGGGTGTGATGTCATACATTGACGAGTATAGGCAATTGCTGCAAACTCTGTATCCAAGCATGTCATAGGCTTGGTTGGATAAAAACCATAAGGAGGAATTTGTCAACTGGTTGCGATGTCGCTTGCTTGGAATAAAGTTGGGTAATCAACTGGATGCCTTAGCCAAGGGACCTTCGAGTACATATCTTAAGTACTAAGGGTATGAGATCAATGGATTCACATTTTACACAAAAAAGCAAGATGGAAAGAGCACATACCAAAATTATGGTGTTCGTTTTGATGCTCACGATGAAAATGGCAACGTGCATGCGACATACTATGGTTTCCTAGAGGAGATATGGGAGATAGCCTATGGTCCGTTGAAGGCAGCTCTTTTTCACTGCCAGTGGGTCTGGCATGAGGAAATCAACACTAAAAGCAAAGGGTTCACTACCATTGATCTCACTAAGACCACATACAGAGACGACCCCTTCGTCCTTACAAGAGATATTATGCAAGTATTCTATGCAAGGGACAACAAGACAAAAGGAAGGCTAAAAGTAGTCCTAGAAGGAAAAATGAAGATTGTCGGTGTCGATGGAATGACGGACGATGAAGACTACAGGGGCTATCAGGAAATGCCTCCATTCGGGGTGAACATACCCCTACCTATTATTCAAGAGGGTGACGAACCTGTTTACATATGGCTTGATCACAATGAGGCCCTCATTGTTGATGCACCTAAAGATAGTTAGATTATTGTTAACTATGTAATCATTATGCACATAACCATGAAGGATGTTTGATCCTAAAGAAACTCTCATGTCCTCTCTCCTCCTCATTAATACTCTGCCAACTCAACAAATATGCCGACGTATCATTTTTAAACTTTACTCTCTAAATTTAAACACCAGCTAAATATAAATATAAATATATATGTCTAGACTTCCGATAGAAGGACATTGGGGTGGCCATTCTCTTCTGAGCTACTACTAGTAGTGAGGGATCCACAGCTCCTCGGTGCCACTGGTCCCCAACTAGTTTGTAGTCCCTGCTCGCAATACTCGAAGGAGCCTAGCCCAGCACCGAGGAGCTGTGGATCCCTCACTACTAGTAGTAGCTTGGAAGAGATTGGCCACCCCAATGTCCTTCTATCGAAAGTCTAGACATATATATTATAAAATTGAAACAAAAAAATTAAAATTTGGGCCGCTTAGGACTCGAACACGGGTCTCAAGGGCTAAGTTGCGGAGTCTTAACTGTTGAGGCAGTCAGAGGAATTTGAAAGGAAGGGAAAAGTTATACTACTTAACCCCTAACTGGTACAACCACATCATTACTGGTTTGAGCAATGGCCCGACAGTGATGGTTCCTCGTCACTGTCGGTTTAGAATTACCACCGGTAGTGATGAGCAATTTCTCAAAGTCATTTAACAATTTATAAAATTGAAACAAAAAATTTGGGCCGCCTAGGGCTCGAACACGGGTCTCGGGGGCTAAGTTGCAGAGTCTTAACCGTTGAGCCAGTGGGTGGCATTCAAAATAATTGGAAAAGTTATCCTACTTAACCCTTTACTGTTACACCCACATCACTGTCGGTTTGATGATTCACCCAGTAGTGATAATTCCTCATCACTGTCGGTTTAGAGTTAAAAACCGACAGTGATAACTCCATTCACTGTCGGTTTTTAAACTAAAACCGACAGTGATGTGTAGATGCTCCTCATATGCCAATAGTGCTCCCACTAACCACAACAGTTGGAACACTGCTCCCACCTACCCCGATAACTTTAGTTCAGAAATAAAAATGTACCACGACTGCTAGCCCCTATAAAATGGCCCTTGGCTAGGAGCTAGCCTCTCCATGCATTTTGGTTTTAGCCAGGCCTTATCAGCCATGATACAGTGTTTTTCTCTCACAACAAACCACAGATATCATTATGCGTCGTAGTCCACCAAAATGGTGCACACAAGAGGTACTAGAAGAATGCTACTGAAGATAGAGCAACGCCGAAGATTGGAGATGCCACAAGGTTCACAAAGCCATCCGTTGCGATGCGCATCTGGAAAAAGGCCATGTACAGACAAGGTGGATTCATCAATGCCACCTTGTCATCTCCAACCGGTATAGCTCGTCGACCACCTCGGTGCTGCTATTTGCCCCTAGTTGGTGCTAGAAGAATGCTACTATGGTGGTTATATTATAATGTGTTGATACACATTGATTGTAACATTGACCTATACGCAAATAGGTATTTGTTATCGTATATGGAATTTTAGTGTAAGGTCTTTGTTATCGTATATGTAATTTATTTCTAATATTTTTATTATTTTTTGATGCATTTCATTACTATCTAAATAAATATATCGTTGTTGTTAAAACTTTCCCACTGTACTATCTAAATAAATATATCCTTTATATATATGCACCTTCACTGTCGGTTCTACTTAAAAACCGGCAATGATGTCCATGCCCCCCTATATAAAATAAATCGCCGACCACATACATCGATCCCACCCACCCACGAACTCTCAAAGTCTCATTTCTCACGTTTCACACTCACTTCTTAAGAAATCCACTCTCTCTACGTGATTTGGTCATGGCTCTTGCATTTTTCAATGGCATTGATATGTTGTCTAAAAGCGACCGTGATGCCTAAGAGGGGGGTGAATTAGGCAACTTAAAATTCTAACTCTAAACTATGGTCTCTTTTTCTAAACCTAGCAAAACCTATACAAAAGATAAACTATCTAAATGTGCAACTACGGTTTTGCTAGTGTGTTGCTATCTCTACCACAAAAGGAGTAACACAATCAATGTAAATGCGGAAGCTAAAGAGCAAGGTAGAGATATGCAAACTCCCGTCGATGACTCTGGTATTTTTACCAAGGTATCGAGAAGCACACAAGCTTCCCCCTAGTCCTCGTTGGAGCCCCTCACAAGGGCCAAGCTCCCGATCGGGTAACTCCGTGGATAGCCTTAGGCCTTCCCCAGGCATAAGTAGGTCTCCGACGTGCCTTTCGACAAGCCTCTCCCGAATGCTCCCCGCCATCTTCACTATCAAGCTTCCGACCGAAACTCCGCGGGCCTTGTTCCCTTCAGTACACGGTGGCGGCCACACCACAAACGCGGTTGGTGTGATCTTGCAAGACTAAATGCCCCTCCAATGTACAACAATGGTGCTCACAAGCACCGAGTGGTAAGAGGTATGCAAACCTCACTAAACACTAGGCCTAAACCTAGAGCAAGCGCATAAGCAGTGGTCTAATCTACCTAAGCACTTCGCAAAGCACCTACGCTAATCACCTAATGAATCACTAAGCACTATGCAAGTGGAGATCACTAAAATGGTGTATCAACACCCTTGATATGTTTCCTCAGCTCCACCTTTACCAAATGGCCGGTTGGGGGTTGTATTTATAAGCCCCACTGAGAATGTAGCCGTTGGGGATGAAATCCCACTTTTCTGCTACTGACCGGACGCTGAAGTCGTCCTAACCAAACGCATCCGGTCGTCCCGACCGTTGAAGCCGCGAACACTGATTGGACGCTGCCAGCATCTGGTCACTTGCCACCGGATGCGTCCGGTCGCAGTTTCGCCACTCTGGAACCTCTCTGTACTCGATCGGACGCTGCTTCCCTGCGTCCGGTCGGTTTTGCCGCTAGCGTCCAGTCCAGCGTCCGGTCGCTGCTGCTGACGCTAGTTTGCCGAGCCTCATTACCGAAGCATCCGACCGCTTCTGCCAGCGTCCAATCTAGCGTCCGGTCGTCTCTGCGAGCTCGTTTCTTCGTGATCTTGTGTATGGCTTGGTTCCTATCTTCGTGCTTGGACTTTGCTTGATATCTTGGGTCTTCTCTTGTGCTTCTAAGGTCTTCTTAAGGTGTTGATCATTGGATCATCACGTTGCCTTTGTCCAAGTCACGTCTTGCATCCAATTGAACTACAAAACAATCACTTGCAAATTCATTAGTCCAATTTGGTTGTGTTGGTTATCAAACACCAAAATCCAAAGTAAATGGGCCAAGGGTCCATTTTCCTTACAATCTCCCCCTTTTTGGTGATTGATGACAACACGACCAAAGCAAGCAAATAATAGAATTTTGAAATTTTAAAACTACCTACTTGCTAGGATGCAATGCAAGGGGCAAGATTATATGATGCTAAAAGATACTACTTATAAGACTACATAAAAACTTATCTTGCCCTTGCAAATGTCCCCATGTGGTATTATGGATTTAAGCCTTGCTTCCTATAATTTTTTCTCATTACATAGGCTAATCCATAATTCACTATCCTCCCTTTCTCGGACCATTACTATAAATTAATGCTTGCTTTTGGTCCTCTAAATTCTCCCCCTTTGGAATCAAACACCGAAAAGGAAGACATTAGTTGCACAAGGGAGGGTCAAACTTTGTGATCCTTTATGTGTAGAATGGAATAGATCATGAAATTTGACTCTCAAATTATATAGACAAAGCGCCCCCTAAATATATGCATACATATGATGGAAGGCAATGCATATGCATAATTGGCAAAAAAAACTCACTCACGGGAATTTAATCTATATAATGCATGGAGAAAGCATATAAATATCAAAATGAAATCAACATGATGATATTGGTTTAGAAATACCACATGTGGAAACCAATTTGATTTCTACCACTTGCAACTGGTGGTGGATCTTTAAAGTATGATGCTTAACTCCGGGGACTCCATTTTCCTTGCAATGAGACTACTACATACATGATAAGCTTGAAAAGGTGTTAGTCTCAAAGCATCCAACTTGTAGAGTAACCTCCCCCTAAATTTGTGCACACAAGTATGGAATATTTGTTGGAAACATGCACATTGATTTTAGAATCAATAATATCACTTGAAAGATGACTTTTCATGAATGTGAGAATCATTTTCGAAGATGGTATTTGGGAGAAATTATCTACAATTTGGACTTTGGCACATATTAGATGAGCAATTGAAGGACAAGCTATGTGCCGTGCTCCTAAACAATTTTACACCATGTAGGATTGCTCCAAGAAATAAGAATAAAACCGAGCAAGCCTACCATATGAAATACCTAGTGTATGCATGACAAAATATAAAAGAATGCAAATGCAAACCTAGGTAAGAAGAGTAACTAGATTCTAAAAGATACCAATTGTAGGAAAATTTAAATCTAATACCAATTGAAGTAAATTGAATCTAGTTACCTAACATGGGAAGGGGAATTTGGGTTCATAGTATTCACTAACCCACTTGACAATGATTTTGTCCATCATGATGCACCCCATGAAATGCATCCATACTTTGCCAAGTCTCCAAATTCCCCGATGTCCATCGGACTTCTCACTTCCCTTTTGGGATCCAAACCTTCTTGGTGCTCTTCATGTTGGAAATAATTTCCTTTGGCACCCAAAAGCATTTGACCTCATTATTGGCTTGCTTGTTCACCTTGATGGCCACCACCTTGTCATTTTTCTTCTTCTTCAAGAGATAAGGTGTGGAGGCCTTCTTGTCCACCTTGTTGGTGTAGGTGTTGGAGAGCTTGCTTGCTTGTTTTTTGTTTTTCTATTTCTTCTTTGCTCCTCCCCCATTCTTCACCTTGCACTCATAGGACTTGTGACCTTCCTTGTGGCACACGTAGCAAACCACGGTTTGTCCTTTATCAAGCTTCTTCACTCCCTTGATGGTGTTATCTTGATGAAGTTGGGCTTGCTTCGCCTTGCCTTTCACTTGAGTTAAGTCCTTGGTGAGGCGAGCTACTTCTTGCTTGAGTTGCTCATTCTCCTTTACAACCTCTTGTGTGCATGTATCTACAAACAACTTTCTCAACACAAACTTGGTTGCATGAGGGTGAGTCTAAACATAAATCATTGCAAGAAGTGAAGGCATCCTTTTTAGACATGTTAAAGATAGAACTTTTCTTTTTAGATGCCTTGGTGGGGGTTGTACTAACGGCTTCAAGCTTAGCAACTTTGTTAGTTAGCTCATCACAATGTTTGCACATGGTTTCCATTTTAGCAAGCAAACTTTTATAAGCATCTTGTGAACTAGCTAACTTTTCTTTTAATCTTTCATTTTTCTTTACAAGTTGCTCATCATTGATTGTGCATGCATTTGTTGTTGCACTAGCCTTAAGTTGCTCAATTTTAGTAGATAGTTCAACATTGAGATTAGCAAAGTTCTCATATTGTTCAAGCAAAGTTTTGTATGCTTCTTGTGAACTATTTAGCTTTTCTTTTAATTTTTCAAGCTTCTTTTGTTGACTAGTGCAAACTTTAGCATAATTAAGATTTTGTTGCACAATTTCATCATAAGAAGGCATTTCATCATCACTATCACTCTCACTAGAGAATGAGCTTTCGTTACCTCATGCCATAAGACAAACACGAGAAGAGTTTGATGATGAGTGCTTGCGGCCTCGCCTCTTGTGATGGTGTTTTTCTTCACTTAAAGAATCATCCCATGACCTTATTGATATGAGGGCTTGGTTCTTGCACACCTTCTTCTTTGTCTTGGGTGTGGGTTTGTTTGGACAAACTTCCATAAACTGCCCCAACTCGCCGCATCCATAGCATCCTCTCTTTCTTTGCTCATTTCTTTGATTGGTGAAAATGAGATCTTGGATTTGGATGGGCACACCCTTGACATTATGCCTTTGGATCATCTTCTCCACCTTGTTGATTAGTTTGATTGATTCTTCATCAAGGTCGGAGGTGGAGGAGGAAGATTGATCATCATCACTTGATTCTTCATCATCATCCTCATCTTCTTCTTCATCTTCACTTGAGGAGCTTGAGCTTGAGCTTGAGCTTGTCTCAACTTGCTTGCCCTTCATCTTCTTTTTCTCGCTACATGCGAGAGCTTTGCCTTTGCTTGATGAAGAGGCTTCTTCTTGACCCATCTTGCGTGACATTTCAAATACCACTATCTTGCCAATGACTATGGTTGGGGTCATGGTACTCAAGTTCTCCATGTTGTGAAGGATGGTGATGATGCTTGCATATTTCTTTTGTGGTAGCACGGAGATGATCTTCCTCATGATGTCCGCATCACCTAGCTTTGTTAATCCTATAGAATTGAGCTCATTGATTATTAGATTTAAACGAGAATACATATCATGAACAAGCTCATCATCATTCATTTCAAAAGAATCATAACTTTGTTGAGCTAGGCAATGTTTTTGCTCACGGACATTACTTATGCCGTCATGGAGCTCTTGGAGTTTTAACCAAATTTCATGTGCCATATTTAAAGTGAACACTTGGTTAAAAATATCCATGCTAAAAGATTCGAACAAGCAATTCTTAGCTCTAGCATTGAAATGTATTTCCTTTTCATCACTCTTTGTGGGTTTATCGGGATTCTTAATGGGTTTCATCCCGTCACGAGTGACTCTCCAAACTCCCAAATCAACCGCCTCAAGGTAGTAAGCCATTCTAGCTTTATAATAGGGGAAGTTAGTGCCGTCAAAGTGCGGAGGCCTAGAGGTATCCATCCCAACCACTCTAAGTAGCGTCAGCTCAACAGCGGTTAAGCCAAAGGTCCAAATTGAGACAACCGGCTCTGATACCAATTGAAAGGGACCATGACGCCTAAGAGGGGGGGGGGGTGAATTAGGCAACTTAAAATTCTAACTCTAAACTATGGTCGCTTTTTCTAAACCTAGCAAAACCTATGCAAAAGATAAACTATCTAAATGTGCAACTACGGTTTTGCTAGTGTGTTGCTATCTCTACCACAAAAGGAGTAATACAATCAATGTAAATGTGGAAGCTAAAGAGCAAGGTAGAGATATGCAAACTCCCGTCGACGACTCCGGTATTTTTACCAAGGTATCGAGAAGCGCGCAAGCTTCCCCCTAGTCCTCGTTGGAGCCCCTCGTAAGGAATCCCTCGCAAGGGCCAAGCTCCCGGTCGGGTAACTCCATGGATAGCCTCAGGCCTTCCCCACGCGCAAGTGGGTCTCCGACGTGCCTTCCGGCAAGCCTCTCCCGGATGCTCCCCGCCGTCTTCACTATCAAGCTTTCGGCCGAAACGCCACAGGCCTTGTTCCCTCCGGTACACAGTGGCGGCCACACCACAAACGTAGTTGGTGTGATCTCGCAAGCCTAAATGCCCCTCCAATGTACAACAATGGTGCTCACAAGCACCGAGTGGTAAGAGGTATGTAAACCTCACTAAACACTAGGCCTAAACCTAGAGCAAGCACATAAGCGGTGGTCTAATCAACCTAAGCACTTCGCAAAGTACCTACGCTAATCACCTAATGAATCACTAAGCACTATGCAAGTGGAGATCACTAAAATGGTGTATCAACACCCTTGATATGTTTCCTCAGCTCCACCTTTACCAAATGGCCGGTTGGGGGTTGTATTTATAAGCCCCACTGAGAAAGTAGCCGTTGGGGACAAAATCCTGCTTTTCTGCTACTGACCGGACGCTGAAGTCGTCCTGACCGGACGTGTCTGGTCGTCCTGGCTGTTGAAGCCGCGAACACTGATCGGACGCTGCCAGCGTTCGGTCACTTGCCACCGGACGCGTCCGGTCGTAGTTTCACCACTCTGAAACCTCTCTGTACTCGATCGGACGCTGCTTCCCTATGTCCGGTCGGTTTTGCCGCTAGTGTCTGGTCCAGCGTTCGGTCATTGCTGCTGACGCCAGTTTGCCGAGCCTCGTTACCGGAGCATCCGGTCGCTTCTGCCAGCGTCCGGTCCAACATCTGGTCGTCTCTGTGAGCTCGTTTCTTCATGATCTTGCATATGGCTTGGTTCCTATCTTCGTGCTTAGACTTTGCTTGATATCTTGGGTCTTCTGTTGTGCTTCTAAGGTCTTGCTTGAGGTGTTGATCATCGAATCATCGTGTCGCTTTTGTCCAAGTCACGTCTTGCATCCTATTGAACTACAAAACAATCACTTGCAAATTTGTTAGTCCAATTTGGTTGTGTTGGTCATCAAACACCAAAATCCAAAGTAAATGGGCCAAGGGTCCATTTTCCTTACATTGTCTTCTCTAATATTTTATCTATATTCATTGATCTATACTTATATTCATGTTTCTTTGCATTCTACATTTATATATATTATTATTCCTTGCATTCGATCTATATTTAATTATGTTGCCACATTTTACTTGGAAGAATTTTTTGTGCATATATTTTATGTTCATATTTTTTTTGGCATTTTATCGATCTGGTGATATGAACAACGGACCTCCCCCACCATAAGAACCAGGTTTTTGCCCTAGCGATGAGCCATTCGCTCCTAATGTGGCCATTCCATGGTTCCCTGTTCCAGCTATTGTGTGAAATATTTTCCAACATCTTTTGTTTTTTTTATGCTAACAAATAAGTGTAATTAGTTTAATATCATTGTTGCATACATATATGTCGCATACTATATCCCTAATAGATTGGCTGCAAATAGTACTTAGCTGGTTCTTTATCTTGGACATCGTCGAGAACATGGCATCTAATGCAAGTGGTCAGCTATGGATGTGTGAACTCAGTTTTTCCATCCCTTTGAGGGGTGCAAATCATCGGAACCATATCCATGAGATGGGAAGACAGAGCCCGAACATGATAAGCGCCCAATTCAGTATCATGCGCATCTGTTTAGAGGCACTTCAACGTGTTTGCTATAATGTGCTTGATTTCTCTCACTTCAAGGCACTTGGTTTTAATGCTGGTGATATCCTTGTCCCGCAAGCAAGCGAATGGTTTGCGAGCTACAACCGTGTGGATGTGGTAAAATGGTCACTTATACCTGAGTTGTGGTTATTTGCTGTTTATTATTGTAATAACATTCTCTAATTTTTTTCTTTTTCTTCGCATGCAGATTATGCTCCAGGACCTTACCTATGCTGCATGTGGCTTGTGGGCCATTCTAGACCAAGCTACGGAGCAACTCGGGTATGATTGGGACTTCTATAATGGTAACCTCGGCCAGCTCACTGTAGAAGGACGATAGTACTACATAAGGATTACTAACAGGGGCAGTGGTCATTCAGTAGGTTACATCTATGGCCGACCATTCTTTCGGTATTGTGAGGCACGAGAGAGTGCACTCATACGGGCATTGGACTTCATCGATAAAAGTGGATACATAATCCGTGACATCAATTACCATATATGGCTTCAGAGGCACGTTAGTGTGCGTGGCCCGATCGAACCCGATAGTGATTCTGATAGTAATTAATGTTTATTAGGTTGGTTTCAAGTTCGTAGTTTAATTGGGTTCTAATTTTAATTTGTATGGCTTTGTGTGTTTAATTATTGTCATGCATATAGTTCATGTAACATTTGTTGGACAACTAGAAATATACATTCTAGTGTCATATTTGTCTCAACCTTTTTCTTAGGCTTCCACGTGCCACGTGTGAAGAAAACACAAAGTTTGAGATTTTTTAGAGATGGTTTGCTACTTTCTGAGGTTTAATTGAATTTCCGCGCGACGACATCGATTAATTATAGGTTGAACTGAGTCTACCCACAAAAAGATCCAGAATGGTGCCAAACTTTTACACAGGCTCTAATGTGCCCTAGGGTTAAGAATTTTGAGGAGGTGAATGACAAAATCTATTGGGTCCAAGATGAAATTCACCCTCTTTTATCTCATTCGGCACAGAGAAAAATATAATAAATAAAAAAACAGATCAGAAAAACCTTAGATCTTGTGTGGGGTCTTAATTCGGGCATACATGCTTGCTAAAAAAATTTCAAGCCATTTTGATATAGGCAGAGTATACATGCTTCACAGAGGTATATGTGTCTTTTCATCGAACCATGACTATACACATAGGTTATCAAGGTTTCTGTGGTTTATAGGCATTCCGGTGTCATATTTTGTCTCAAACTTTTTCTTAGGCTTGCATGTGCCAAATGTGAAGGAAACACCAAGTTTGAGATTTTTCGGAGATGGTTTGCTACTTTCTGAGGTTTAATTGAATTTTCACGCGATGACACCGATTAATTATAGGTTGAGCTGAGTCTACCCATAAAAAGATTCGGAATGGAATGGTTCTAAACTTTTACACAGGCTCTAATGTGCCCTAGGATAATAATTTTGTGGAGGTGGATGAAAAAATCTATTGGGTCCAACATGAAATTCACCCTCTTTTGTCTCATTCAGCACATAGAAAAATATAATAAATAAAAAAACTGATAAGAAAAACCTAAGATCCTGTGTGTGGTCTTAATTTGGGTGTACAAGCTTGCCCAAAAAAAATCAAGCCATTTCGACATAGGAATACACATGTTTCTATTTATTCAGTATATAAAAGAATTTTTTAATATATATAAACATCACTGCCGGTTTCAAAAAACCAACATTGATGAGAATAAACCGACAGTGATACTGTTTACTGTCGGTTTATTTTGAAAACCGACAGTGATATATAAAAAATTAAAAAAATTGTGCCTGCTCTCGGGTTCGAGCGCGGGTCTCAGGCTGCAGATTTCATAGACTTAACCGCTACGCTAGTATAGAGTGTGTGCCAAGGGTTATTTACTTTTTTCTTTTGACCTTTAGGCCACTTAAAAAATTATACAATAGATAAGTTGAGGGTTCTTAACCGTTGCGCCTATAGGAGGAGTTCGAAAGAAAACGAAAACTTATCCTACTTAACACCTAACTACTACACCACATCACTGCCGGTTTGGGGAATGACCCGGCAGTGATGTACCCCATCATTGTCGGTTTACAAGCAAAAGCGGCGGTGATGAGCTATTTCCCATAATAAATTAATAATTTATAAAATAGAACAAAAAATTTTAGGTCACCTAGGACTCGAACGCGGGTCTCAAGGGCTAAGTTGAGGGGTCTTAACTGTTGCGCCAGTAGGAGGAGTTCAAAAGAAAACAAAAACTTATCCTACTTAACACCTAACTGCTACACCACATCACTACCGGTTTTGGGAATGATCCGGCAGTGATGTACCCCATCACTGTCGGTTTACAAGCAGAACCGGAAGTGATGAGCTACTGGTATAAAAATGGCACGGGTTGAAATTATCCAAATTCATTTCAACCCCACGCCAACCCCTCCCCCCGTGTCGCTGGAGCACCACCCCATGCCAGAGCACCGCCCCACGACGTCCACCTCCCCACGCCAGAGCACCGTCCCACACTGGATCACCACCCCACGCCGTCCACCTCCCCAAGCCGGAACACCACACTATTTATGCCAAGCTAGAGCACCGTGCCGTTCGGAGCACCGCACCGTCCGTCCCACCGCTGAGGCCTTCAGGAGCGCGCGGACAGCTGCTTTCCCACCCCTACTGTGAGTGCGTGGCTCACTGACCGCTACATGTCTGATGAAATGTCCCACAACTGCTTACTTGAATCAGTAGAGGATTTTCATTTACCAAGTACTACAACTTATTGTTTGATATGATAATTTACTTGCCATAATTTATGTTACTGCTACTTTATTACAATGCTAGCATACAGTTTGGTCATGAATGTCTAGTCTGTAGTGCCACCGATGCTCAATGTTTTTGGATATGAGGATGGAGTATATATATTTTAGACCTATGGAACTAATATATGCACATCTTAGCATGGACCAGATAGGTACAAGTACAACTACAACTAATTTCTAAAAGATTTGGGTCTTCTTACTCCTTTCACAAATCTCATTCCTAGAACTGATTATGAGTCACTTCAAGTTTCAAGCTTGTGCAAAAGCCAAGATAAAGAAAAGTTAATTGGATTGAGGCTAACTACAAGCAAATGAGGGTTGTTCGATCAGTATCAGGCAGGAAGAAACAATCATTATCAAAGAAGATTGGAATTTGGAAAGATGCTTACCTACACTGATACTTGTGAAAGAACCTCGCGCTGATGGTTGGGGGATTTATAGTGAGACTGAAGACTCTAAGACATCTCTAGTAGTATATCCAAAAGTCTTAAACTGGCTCTCTAAATCATCATTTGGTTTTTAACAAATAAAAAAATATTCTTTATATCTTTCCTACATCTAACAACTTTTCTTTATCTTGTATGCATTGTAGAGGGTTCAATGCACTTAGACTAAGGTTATGATGACTTAATATATTAATTGGACTGAGGCTATGGTCATGTGCAATGATGATATAATCATAAGTTGTAGTAACTATTACTGAGGCACATGAATAGTTGTTTTCCAAACACTCCTATCTATGCAATGGTTGTTTGTTATTCATAAATATATTAAATTTTATAAGAATACATCATATTTGAATGACAACCTAATTTACTTAAATGTATAGGCAACCATGGCATGGTATGTAGTGCATGTTGGTCACGTGCCTAGGATTTATTGAACCTGGGAAGATTGCTATGCTCAAGTCAATCGCTACCCTGATAATTTGCACAAAAATACAACACAGAAGCTGAAGCTTTTAGGGTCTACTATAGTCATCCAGCCTACCTTGCAAACCATGGGCAACCGGCCTACTATGGTCCAATGAATGCAAACCATGGCCATCCACTGGCACTGGAGATTGAAGAGAAGCCACCCGCCGGAGATGTGAAGATTAGAAGAATTGCTCCTTGGTCTTGAAAAGATGTTATGCTTTTGTTTATGGCTATGGTCATTGCTTTTCTTATTTGGAAGTTGATATAGGCTTAGTTTTGTAGAACAGTAGGTGAACTTTGTTGTATGTGGTCAATCAAACAATGAATTTATTCTAGGTGAACATATGCTATTATTTGACTTTGTTGTATGTGGACTTATTATTAGACTTTGCTTTAAACATATTAATATATATATATATATATATATGCTATTAGTAGTTGTTCACAGCCAAAACTAACCATGATTGTGTCACTGCCATGACTCATCGTCGCCTGTTATCCCGTCGCCGAAGAATAGATCGGCAACAAGAAGCGGCTGATATCGCTAGGATGGGAGAGCCACATGATCCAACAAACGGTGATGGTGTCAATCAGGACGGTGAGAACGAGCAGCCATGGACCCTGTCTGGCCTGCTCGATCTAGGAAAAAATGACCAAGATGGTCAGGTAACTTTGGTATCATGTGACTATATAAGCACACACACTAATCAATTGAGAGGGTCATAACTTATTTGGTGTCTCTAGCAGGAGCCTCCGCCGATCGAGGAGCCAAAGTGTTCGGGTAGCAGAAAGGCCAGATCCAAGCGAGGCGTGTCAAAGATTTTTATTGGTAGGAATACACACTGGCATATTACTGAGTTCGATGAATTCGGGGATCCACTCTCACCAGGGTTAAGATCCCTCAACTTAGCCCTTAAGACCCGTGTTCAAGTCTCAGGCGGCCCAAATTTTTTTGTTCTATTTTATAATTTTTTAAGTGGCCTAAAGGTCAAAAGAAAAAAGTAAATAACCCTTGACACACATCCTATACTAGTGCAGCGGTTAAGTCTCTGAAATCTGTAGCCCGAGACCCGCGCTTGAACCCAAGGGCTGGCACATTTTTTTTAATTTTTATATATCACTACTAGTTTTCAAAATAAACCGACAGTGATAAACAGTGTCATTGTCGGTTTATTCTCATTAATGCCGGTTTTTTAAAACCGACAGTGATGTTTTTATATATTAAAAAATTCTTTTATATACTGAATAAATAGAAGCATATGTATTCCTATGTCGAAATGGCTTAAATTTTTTTTGGCAAGCTTGTGCACCCAAATTAAGACCCCACACAGGATCTTAGGTTTTTCTTATCAGTTTTTTTATTTATTATATTTTTCTATGTGCTGAATGAGATAAAAGAGGGTAAATTTCATCTTGGACCCAATAGATTTTTTCATCCACCTCCACAAAATTATTATCCCTAGGGCACATTAGAGCCTATGTAAAAGTTTGGCACCATTCTGGATCTTTTCGTGGGTAGACTCAGTTCAACCTATAATTAATCGGTGTCATCGCGTGGAAATTCAATTAAACCTCGGAAAGTAGCAAACCATCTCTGAAAAATCCCAAACTTGGTCTTTCCTTCACACGTGATACATGCAAGCCTAAGAAAAAGTTTGAGACAAATACGACATCGGAATGCCAATGAACCACAGAAAACTTGATAACCTATGTGTATAGTCATGGTTCGATGAAAAGACACATGTACCTCTGTGAAGCATGTATACTCCGCCTATATCGAAATGACTTGAAATTTTTTTGGCAAGCATGTACACCCAAATTAAGACCCCACATAGGATCTGAGGTTTTTCTGATTAGTTTTTTTATTATATTTTTCTCTGTGCCGAATGAGACAAAAGAGGGTGAATTTCATCTTAGACCCAATAGATTTTATCATCCACCTCCACAAAATTCTTATCCCTTGGGCACATTAGAGCATGTGTAAAAGTTTAGCATCATTCTAGATCTTTTCGTGGGTAGACTCAGTTCAACCTATAATTAATCGGTGTTGTCGCGCGGAAATTCAATTAAACCTCAGAAAGTAGCAAACCATCTCCGAAAAATCCCAAACTTGGTGTTTTCTTCACACAAGGCACGTGGAAACCTAAGAAAAAGGTTGAGACAAATACGACACTGGAATGTATATTTCTAGTTGCCCAACAAATATTACACGAATTACATGCATGACAATAATTAAACACATAAAGCCATACAAATTAAAATTAGAACCCAATTAAACTACGACCTTGAAACCAACCTAATAAACATTAATTACTATCAGAATCACTGCCGGGTTCGTTCGGGCCACGCACACTAACATGCCTCTATAGCCATATATGGTAATGGATGTCACGTATTATGTATCAGTTTGTATCGATGAAGTTCAATGCCCGTATGAGTGCACTCTCTCATGCCTCATAATACCGAAAGAATGGTTGGCCATAGATGTTACCTACTGAACGACAATTGCCCCTGTTAGTAATCCTTATGCAGTACTGGCATTCTTCTACAGTGAGCTGGCCGAGGTTACCAATGCAGAAGTCCTAATCATATCCGAGTTGCTCCGTAGCTTGGTCTAGAACAGCCCACAAGCCACATGCAGCATAGGTAAGGTCCTGGAGCGCAATCTGCATGCGGAGAAAAAGAAAAAAATATAGAATGTTTTTACAATAATAAACAACAAATAACCATGACTCAGGTATAAGTGACCATTTTACCACATCCGCATGGTTGTAGCTCGCAAACCATTCGCTTGCTTGCGGGACGGGGATATCACCAGCATTCAAAGCAAGTGCCTTGAAGTGCGAGAAATCAGGCACATCATAGCAAACACATCGAAGTGCCTCTAAACATATGCGCACGACACTGAATTGGGCGCTTATCATGCCCGGGCTCTGTCTTCCCATCTCATGGATATGGTTCTGATGATTTGCACCCCTCAAAGGGATGGAAAAACTGAGTTCACACGTGCATAGCCGACCACTTGCATTAGATGCCATGTTCTCGATGATGTCCAAGATAAAGAACCAGCTAAGTGCTGTTCACAGCCAATCTATTAGGGATATAGTCTGCGACATATATGAATGCAACAATGATATTAAACTAATTACACTTATTTGTTAGCATCAAAAAACAAAAGATGTTGGAAAATATTTCACACAATAGCTGGAATAGGGAACCGTGGAATAGCCACATTAGGAGCGAACGACTCATCGCTAGGGTGAAAACCTGGTTCTTATGGTGGGGGAGGTCCGTTGTTCATACCACCTGATCGATAAAATGCCAAAAAATTATGAACATAAAATATATGCACAAAAAATTCTTCCAAGTAAAATGTGGCAACATAATTAAATATAGATCGAATGCAAGGAATAAGAATATATATAAATGTAGAATGCAAAGAAACATGAATATAAATATAGATCAAATGAATATAGATAGAATATTGTTGAAGACAACATATCAATACCATTGAAAAATGCAAGAGCCATGACCAAATCACGTAGAGAGAGTGGATTTCTTGAGAAGTGAGAGTGAAACGTGAGAAATGAGACTTTGAGAGTTCATGGGTGGGTAGGATTGATGTATGTGGCCGGTGGTTTGTTTTATATTAGGGGGCATGGACATCACTACCGGTTTTTAAGTAGAACCAATAGTGAAGGTGCATATATGTAAAGGAAATATTTATTTAGATAGTATAGTGGGAAAGTTTTAACAACAACGATATATTTATTTAGATAGTAATGAAATACATCAAAAAATAACAAAAATATTAGAAATAAATTATATATACGATAACAAAGACCTTACACTAAAATTCCATATACGATAACAAAGACCTATTTGCGTACAGGTCAATGTTACAATCAATGTGTATCAACACATTATAATGTAACCACCTCAGTAGCATTCTTCTAGCACCAACTAGGGGTAAACAGTAGCACTGAGGTGGTCTACGAGCTATACTAGTTGAAGATGACAAGGTGGCATCGATGAATCTGCCTTGTCTATACATGGCCTTCTTCTAGATGCACACCGCAATGGATGGCTCTATGAACCTCGTGGCATCTCCAATCTTCGGCGTTGCTCTATCTTCAGTAGCATTCTTCTAGTACCTCTTGTGTGCACCATTTTGGTGGACTACGATGCATAACGATATTGTGGTTTGTTGTGAGAGAAAAACATTATATCATGGCTGATAAGGCCTGGCTGAAACAAAAATACATGGAGAGGCTAGCTCCTGGCCGAGGCCCATTTTATAGGGGCTAGCAGTCGTGGTACATTTTTATTTTTGAACTAAAGTTGTCGGGGTAGGTGGGAGCAGTGTTCCAACTGTTGTGGTTAGTGGGAGCACTGTTGGCATGTGAGGAGCATCTACACATCACTATCATTTTTAGTTTAAAACCGACAGTGAATGGAGTTATCACTGTCGATTTTTAACTCTAAACCGACAATGATGAGGAATTATCACTGCCGGGTGAATCATCAAACCGACAGTGATGTGGGTGTAGCAGTAAAGGGTTAAGTAGGATAACTTTTCCAATTATTTCAAATACCACCCACTGGCTCAACAGTTAAGACTCCGCAACTTAGCCTCCGAGACCTATGTTCGAGTCCTAGGAGGCCCAAATTTTTGTTTCAATTTTATAAATTATTAAATGACTTTGAGAAATTGCTCATCACTGCCGGTTGTAATTCTAAACTGACAGTGATGAGGAACCATCACTATCGGGCCATTCCTCAAACTGGCAGTGATGTGGCTGTACCAGTTAGGTGTTAAGTAGTATAACTTTTCCCTTCCTTTTGAATTCCTCTAACTGCCTCAACGGTTAAGACTCCGCAACTTAGCCCCTAAGACCCGTGTTCGAGTCCCAGGCGGCCCAAATTTCAAATTTTTTGTTTCAATTTTATAATATATATGTCTAGACTTCTGATAGAAGGACATTGGGGCGGCCATTCTCTTCTGAGCTACTACTAGTAGTGAGGGATCCACTGCTCCTCGGCGCCGGGCTGGGCTCCGTCGAGTGTTGCGAGCAGGGACTACAAACTGGTTGGGGACCAGTGGCTCCGAGGAGCTATGGATCCCTCACTACTAGTAGTAGCTCAGAAGAGAATGGCCACCCCAATGTCCTTCTATCAAAAGTCTAGACATATATATTTATATTTATATTAAGCTGGTGTTTAAATTCAGAGAGTAAAGTTTAGAAATGATACGTCGACATATTTGCTGAGTTGGCAAAGTATTAACAAGGAGGAGAGAGGAGATGAGAGTTTCATCAGGATCAAACATCCTTTATGATTATGTGCATAATGATTACATAGTTAACAATAATCTAACTATCTTTAGGTGCATCAACAATGAGGTCCTCATTGTGATCAAGCCATACGTAAACAGGTTTGTCACCCTCTTAAATGATAGGTAGGGGTACGTTTGCCCCGAATGGAGGCATTTCCTGATAGCCCCTATAGTCTTCATCGTCTGTCACACTATCAACACTGACAATCTTCCTTTTCCCTTCTAGAACTACTTTTAGCCTTCCTTTTGTCTTGTTGTCCCTTGCATAGAAGACTTGCATAATATCTCTTGCAAGGACAAAGGGGTTGTCTCTGTCTGCGGTCTTAGTGAGATCAACGGTAGTGAACCCTTCGCTATCAGTGTTGATTTCCTTGAGCCAAACCCACTGGCAGCGAAAAAGAGCTGCCTTCAACAGACCATAGCCTAGCTTCCATATCTCCTCTATGAAACCATAGTATGTCGCCTGCACATTGCCGTTTTCATCGTGAGCATCAAAACAAACACCACAATTTTGGTATGTGCTCTTTCCATCTTGCTTTTTTGTGTAAAATGTGAATCCATTGATCTCATACCCTTGGTACTTAAGATATGTACTCAAAGGTCCCTTGGCTAAGGCATCTAGTTGATTATCCAACTTTATTCCAAGCAAGCAACATCGCAACCAGTTGACAAATTCCTCCTTATGTTTTTTATCCAGCCAAGCCTATGACCTGCTTGGATATAGAGTTTGCAGCGATTGCCTATGCTCGTAAATGTATGACATCACACCCTTGGCTTGCTAGAGAACAATGAACTATGCCTGTCTGAAACAAATAGAGTCATCTACTATAACAGATTTCTCCCCAATCGTTCCTTTGCCATGTAGTCTTCCCTCGTGACGAGATTCTAGAACTCCGACCCTTTTGATGTCCAGATAATATGTGCAAAACTCAATGGCCTCCTCCGTTGACCATCCTTCAACCATGCCCTCTTTTGGCCTAAATCTATTCCTAACATATCTCCTAAAAACTTTCATCAATCTTTCAAAAGGGAACATCTGATGTAGGTACATTGGGTCAAGGGCTCTAATTTGGTAACAAGGTGAATGAGCAGATGCAATGAGATATCAAAGTAAGTCGGCGGGAAATGCATCTCAAGCCTAACGAGAGTTTTGGTTATGTCCCAATGTAGCTACTCTAGCGTGGACACATCAATGACCTTTTTAGATCGCATTGAAGAATGAGCAAAGCTTTAAGATTTAGGCGCGGACCTTTGGGGGGAGGATACCATGCAGGGCAATAGGGAGCAGCTGAGTCATAATGACATGACAGTCATGGGCCTTCATAGGGCTATAGTTGAACTTGTGTTCTCTTATGTTCACTAGCCTCTTTGGGTTCGCACAGTAGCCCATCGGGACTTTGAGTTCATTGAAGAAAGAAATAAGCGCACGCTTTTCTTCCTTCTTCAAAGTCCATGACGCAACTGGAAGTTCGAACTGGCCATTCTCTAGATCCACAGGATGCAGCTCCTTCCTGATTCCCAAGTGTTGCATGTCCAGGTGTGTGGCTAGGGAATCCTTCGATGTCCCCCCGGTGTCCATCAAGGTGTTAAGAGTGTTAGCGCACACGTTTTTAGTGATGTGCATGGGATCAAGACAGTGGCGTACACTCAGAAATGGCTAGTATGGTAGTTTCCATAATATAGATTTTTTCTTCCAAACGCTCCCATCAGGCACTGCTACTGCATTGTCCCCCTTCCCAAGGACAACCTCTAGCTTGTTGAGTTCTCAAAGTATCGCAGGCCCATCTCAATATTTTGGAGCTAAGCATTTCTCAATAGTATCGTTGAAATCTTTTCTGTTCCTGCGGTAAGGGTGATCCTTATGTAGGAACCTATGGTGTCCCATATAAACTATCTTTGAGTTATTTGGCAGATTTACCACATCGGTGTCGTCCAAGCACTCGACACATCTAGTATAGCCTTTTGTCTTCTCTCCGAACAACAAACCTCGACCTGGTAGGTCGGTGATTGTAGCGATAAGTACTCCATTGATCGTGACATGTTCCTTTTTGTACTCGTCCCAAACATCCAGCACACCCTTTTCAAACATCTCCACTAGTTCATCGATCACTGGTTCTAGAAACACATCGATGTCATTCCCAAGTTATCTTGGTCCTTGGATCAGTAGTGGCATCTAGATGTACGACCGCTTCATACAGACCCAAGGTGGAAGGTTGTATATATAGAGCATCACTGGTCAGGTGCTATGATTGCTTCTAACCTAGTCGAAAGGATTCATCCCATCTATGCTCAAAGCAAGCCAAAGTTGCCTTACCTCTCCACCGATGTCCTTATAGAACATAGTATTGATAGTCCTCTAGTCATGCCATCGCTGGGGTGCCTCATCATTGTATCTTTCTTACGCTCTTCGCCATGCCAGCACAACAGCTTGGCTGACTTTGCACATGGAAACAACCTATGCACCCGGGGAGCTATAGGGAAATACCAAATGACCTTTATAGGACCTCCTTTGGTCTTGGTACCCTCATCTGATGGCCATTCCTTGTACCGTGGAGCTTCATATTTGGGGCACTTGTCCAAGTCTTTGTATTTTTCTCCATGGTATAATATGCAATCATTGGAACATGCATGGATTTTTTCAACCTTGAGGCCAATGGGGCAGATCATTTGCTTGGCCATGTATGTCTTTTCTAGCAACTCATTTTTTTCTAGGAGCATTTTCCTTATTATACCTAATAACTAATCGAAGTCTTTATCGCTCAATCCGTTTGTCGATTTGAACTCTAACAGCATGATGTCGGCTTCCAGTTTGCTCATTGGACAATCCCTATATAATGGTGTTTTGCCATCTTGTCTCATTTTCTCTAGCTTTCTCAGCTGTCTTTCACTAAGACATTCGGTCTCTACATTGCGTAGCAGCTGAGAAATGCCAACGTTATTCTCGGTGTCGTCAGCTAGCGTGTTTCTAAACACATTATTAACTATGGCCATAGGTTCCGTATTGACACTGGGTTCCTCGTCAGCATCGTGGATGGCTACGTTAGGCATGTCTACATCATCATCATTTTCCTATAGAACATTCACACCAACCTCGCCATGCATAGTCCATGTCGTATAGTTTGGCATGAACCCCCTGGTAATCAAGTGCGATCATATAGACTCAATTTGATGAAAGTTTCTATGATTCTTGCAATCTTTGCATGGGCAGAAGATAGGGTTCCCATTCCCAGCATGGGCTTTGGCATCGGTGATAAACTGGCTAACGCCATGTTTGTACCGCTTGTCCGTTCGGGACAGATGCATCCACTCTCGACCCATCTCTGTACAAAAAAATACTGAGACAGTAATTACAAAGAATTAATAAGAAATCAAGCTTCGTGAACAACAATTGTAGCTCGAAAGTACCATTTTTGAAAAACATTATTGTACACTAATTATTGGAAAATTGAAATT
>NC_089585.1:113554619-113674619 GCF_019320115.1 Miscanthus floridulus | reverse complement strand
TGGCACACCCGTGGACATGTATCAACTTTATGTAATTTTAAAAGACTTCCGCTAGACTCTAAGTGTATCATGGTGTTAAGACTAAGTGTTGAACAATGTGTTGTAAACTTAAGTACTCCTTTAAATGTGACGTGAACCATCACACACACACACTCATACTTTAGGCACTGTGAGCATGTAAAGTATAACTCCCACATATAGGCACCAGAAAGAATTACCTAGAGATCTAGCAAAATGAGCCACTAAATACTTAGTGTTTCACAAAACTAACACGTACATAGTTCACATACAAAAACAGGAACATATTAAAGGAATCCAAGAGCATACAACTTTTCCAGACTTGCATTTTCATAGAGACCTGAGTACCTGGATCTTTAGAATTTAAGCTGCAGGCAGATGCATCTGCAGGGACAAACCCTCTTTGAGACAGTTCATTCTGAAGTTGTTTCCTCATGTTTGATAGCATATACATGATGTTTGAAGAGACAAAGTACTTTGCACAAAATTGAGATTCTTGGCCTCTATCTTTGGCACGCCTCCAGCAGTCAAATGCCGCCACAACAGCAAGTTGGTCGCTGAACCCACCATACAATGAAGCAAGCTCAACTCTCGCTGCAGCTGCCCTTTTCCTCTCATCTGGCGCTATTGGAAGGACAAATGGATCTCTATAATCAGCTGCACATGCCAATGTCAATGCTGGATCCAGGCAGTTCATTAATATAGCAAACAGGAGCATCTTGGTGGTGGATGGATGGACTGGCAGGGAACCCAGCTTTTCTCCTAATTCTGTTAGTTGTTCGTCTTGTGTTAAAGCACCAAGATCCTGAAGCACAGCAATAGCATTTCTTACAGTTTCTGGAATTGGAGGGTCCAAGGTTTTCTTCAGAAAGTCTGCTATTCTGCAGTTTGAATCAAGCAGTTTGACCTGCAGCATGGCAATTGGATTAACAAACAGCACCGAGTAACTAACAAGTACTTTAATCGCAGTTCCATGAAATGTTTCATGGCATTTTTTCCATTGAATATTAGGGACAAAATAAATATAAACAAGTAGCGTACCTGCAAACAAAGTTCCTCAATGGGCATTCTTTTTATTTCAGGAATTTGGTAGTCTGGCAAGGATGATGCTCTAAACCTTGAGTAAAGATGATAGCAAGTTCCTGGCTGACATCGGCCAGCACGCCCTTCGCGTTGTCTTGCACTGGCTTTTGAAACCCAAGAAGCATGAAGCGTGGACACATTATTGTATGGATCGTAACTTTTCTCTTTCATTCTCCCACTATCTATGACAAACACAACATCATCAATTGTCACAGCAGTCTCTGCAATATTGGTTGAGAGAATAATTTTACGAACCCCTGCTGGTGGATGTTTGAAAACTTTTTTCTGCTCCGAAGACGGGATCATAGAATGAAGAGACAACACAAGAAATCTTGATGAATCCCGAAAGAATGGAGAAGCAAATAACCTTTCACGTGTTTGATTGATATCTTCCCAGCCAGGAAGAAATACCAAGATGGCTCCTTCATTGGAATCCACGCAAATTTTTCCAAGCAACCGTTCAATTAGCAGAGTATCAATGTGCTCTGGATTAATAGTTGCCAAGTACTTATTAAGCAGCTCGTTATCTTCAGTTGATTTTTCTGAACTACACTCCGTATGTTTCTTGATTACTTCACAGACCTCTTGTTGATTCTCTTGTTGTGCCCAATCTAATGCGGATTTTCCATCATGATCCTGTGCTGAACAATCCACACCAAAAGATAAAAGCATACAGACATCCCCAAGCTGACCCTTCGCAGCAAAAACAATTAAAGGTGTTACACCAGTCTCTGAATGCTGGTAATTATAGACTTCTGTGTTCTGCTCTGCAGAAATAAGCTCAAGGAGAGGATCAAATTCATCATTGACCAAAGCCAGGTTAATTGAATCATCCATTGAGCTTTTGAAATCATCACTTAAAACATTGCTCTCTTTTTTATCACTGGTAGTATTAAGATGATTACCACCCGCAGACTGTAGAATAGAAAGCACATCCTCCAAATAGAAAGTTTTGACCTGAGTAAAAAGAAGTCATAACTTCCAACAATGATTTCAGATCGTTTAATGTATTCAAATCTGAGAGGGTTTACTAACAGGATAGGTAAAACCAGGGACTTGAATGACTGAACATCCATTGAAATATTGCGAAAAACGCTCAGCATCAATTGTTGCACTCATGAGTACCTGTTAAATACACTAGTCAATGCTTTTGTGTTGGAAATATACTCGGATTTAAACATGGTAAGTCATGAGTGCAATAACCTAGTGCGTGCATCTGTATATGTTTATATGTGTGTGTGTGTGTGTGTGTGTGTGTTCAGGTTCAGCTAAGGACTAGGTTCATTTCTATTAGTGATAACTAGATTTCAGCTTGTCAACGAAAATAACGGGAAGATCATAGAAGGCATTGACTGCATCAATTAGGAGATTATCCAAGCCTCAAATGTATTCCCTCCCCTAAAAGGAACTCATTATATTTTGTCCTAACTCCTAAGTCAAATGATCTTAAGTTTGATCAAGTTTATATAAAAAAAGATAAATATTATGGTAGCAACTAAGTATCATTAGATTCATCATCATTAAGTATATTTTTTGTAGTATGCCTATTTGGTGTAATAAATGTTGATACTCTTCTCTATAAACTTCATCAAACTTAGGAAAATTTGACTTATAACAAACTAGAATGACTTTGTTTTAGGGGCGGAGGGTACATTAGGCTGTTTATGACAGCTGTGTATAAATAGAGGAAAAAACCAGAAAAGCTGCATAGCACTCCAGCAGCACCATACTACAAGAGTAAAAAAACAGAAAAGCCATAAATGTAGTGTTTGTGTGTGTTCTTGGAGAGTGTGTCCAGGGCTTACCTCTTTGAGGGCTCTGGCTTTCGAGTTGAACTCTTAACAAACCATGTTTTAAGACTACAACTAGTGTAACAAAGTTTTAATGTGATGAATTAGCGATGCTGTAACATCAATCTACCAAACCAGGAACCCCCGGTCTACAAAACCTTAAGCAGCCTGATGATTGCATTTACAACATGTTTGAAACATCTTTTATGTTCTGTTAAAATGGCTGAACTACAAAGGAAGATTCTACTCACCAAACGAAGATGAGGATACACTGGCAACAAGTCTCTGCATAAAATTGTTTCGTGAAAAGTATTATTATGTTCCTATGTGCACTTTTAGTAATTAGCTAGTGTACAAAAACAGTTTTATTGTGATACCTTAGAATAGTCAGCATGAAATCAGAAAACCTATCCCTTTCATGGATTTCATCCTGGAGACAGTAAAAAATTATAATTAGCTCATACCATTTATATTATAGAATAATACACGACCCAACATTACAACAATGGTGTTTATAACAGGCTCTATTGTATTTTTGCCCCTGCATTGTGCGCAAAACATCAGGTTCTAAATCCAATGATCAACAAGATTCACAAGGATGAGATTTGAAATGGTGTGAAATAAGTAATATTTCAGAAAAGGCTATCATGGCCAAATTCATCACATCGTAAGCTCGATTGAGAAGCATAAACTTTTATTCCCATCATAAAATGATTTGAGGTTAACTTAAGAAGAAATTGCCCCAAATTTAACAAAGTGGCCAAACATTCATAATCATGTGTGTGGATGTTAAGAGTGCATCAAAATAAAACAGTAAATATGATCAAAACTCATAAAAGCGTTAATGTTAGAAGAAAATCTGATCAGAAGTCACAAAAGCATTGATGCTAAAAATATCACTTATGGGACCTATCAAACTACTCAGTACCACCGTCGGTAAATGTTACAAGGAATACATTTGATTCCAAAAACAACCACACCATCTCTACAAAACTTATTGTCCATACAGGACATTAACAGTCTTTGAATGCATAGCTCACCATTGCTTTTCCAATTATACACTCTTGAAAATATGTAATCAATAATCATACGAAAGTAATGTTATTATCATTTTGATGTGAAAATCAAAATACTTCTGTCTATATCAGTACAGCTTAGAAGATGATAGAATGCTTTGCAAAACGATATATAGTTAGAAGGGAGTACAAATTATACGTGATAACATGTACACAGAGTGAAAATTTAAATATAAAGCATTACCACAATGATGTGTGTTATTCCCAAAATTGCATCATCTAATGAGCGTTTCCAATTTCGTGCTTTTGAAGTGTTAGTTCCTCTTCCTATCAGTAATCTCAAAAGAACGCCATTTGTGCAGAACAAGACTGATGAATTCTTCCCTCCTTTTGACTCCAAACGTATCTACATTGAGAACAAAGAATAGCGTAAGACAAGAAAAAATGGCATATCGGACACAGTTATGAGCACAATAGATGCAGGAAACATACATTCAAGAAAGGTAAAGTATATGTAAAAAAGGGAAATCCCAAACAACATGACAAGCTGTCAAAAGAAGAAAAATGTCTACATACAAAAATATACTTCCTTTATTTAAAAACAGATGACCCTGGAAGGCTGGAAGCACTTCTATCTAGGAATGGTCATTCCTCTTTTGACATTTCACAGTAACCTTAACATTGCCCTAAAAAGAGACCTACCAAGAAATATATCATAGAAAGATATAACAATTTGTTAATACCTTATATCCAACGGTGTCACCAACAGCCTCTCCTCTTTCAGCAGAGATTCGCTCGGCAACTGGATAGCACATAGACCAAATCATAACTTACAAGCAACAAGAAGATGAAAACTGAAAAGCAATCTGCCACAATAGTCACACAAACCTGAAATAGCTGATATCCGACGTGGTTGAGTGCATATGATCTTACATGATTCACCCTTGCCCCACATATGATCCAAGATGTATTGAGGCACCTATATAAGAAAAACATGGTTAGTAAGCTAAATAAACAAAAATATCACTCCCACCCACACCCACACCAAATCATCACCAAAGCAATTCAGTTCACATATAAGTCTACAGACACCACGAGAAATTCATCAAACTTTTGTGGAATCAGTCTGATTGAATACTGATGATATTATTGATCGTTGTAAATAACAAAAACCAAGTGTAATAATATCAAGCACAGAAATCTAAGGAAATCAAGAAAACACAAAACTCCAGCCTCTGACAAGATACATGGACAGAAAGGACCTAGAGACTGTTTCTTGTATAACATCCCATGCACGCAGAGATAGCAAAAGGAACTTTCTAGTTTTTATACATAAGATACATCATCAACTGATATTGGCTCAAGCACACATAGCACATCTTATTGATATGAAAACAAGGATAGCAATAGCTCATATAGAAAAACAGAAGAAAAAATAAACAGAATAGATAGTAAACAATATAAAAAAAACTGAATTTAATGCAGGAATATGAGATTAGCTGAAAGAATTGGCACCTGGGTGGTTTTACCGCAGCCTGTTTGTCCAGAAATAAGAACCACCTAGTAAGAAATACAGGAAATGTAAATAATGCATGAAGGAAGAAACAGCAAAGATAAGGAAAGTGACAAACGCTTTGCTGAATACAAGCCATGAGGGGAGAAGGGGAGGAAGTGAGGAGAGAAGGTGAAGAGAGAAGAGGTGAGGGAGGAGGAAGAAGAAGCAGCCATCATCCACCCTACAGCTTGAGGCTAGGTCCCCCTCTGAATGTAACAACTTTACTTTTAATGCGGAGAATCCGGATGCACATTTGGTGGTTCCAGCAGGTGGCTGATGAGGGGGGCCTATGGTGCCGGAGCATAGGACCACCGGAGCTTACAAGCTCAGTAGTTTTAAACCTCCAACCCTGGGCTCAGTTTGGTTATTTCTCTAGTTTATATGTGGTGTGCATGTTCTAAAACTCACAATGGAAACCAAGTTTTTCCCTTCTTTTTTTGGATGCGGGTTGGGAATTGTTGTATTATGCTATGCTTCTTTATTGAAAAAAAAACAGCTCTCCTGCACATTTGAGAAAAAACAGCGCCAGTGCACCACAAGAGTTGAAGATGTGGTCTAGCAAATGTGAGAAACCTTTGGAGCTAAAAACAATACCTGGTGATTTTCCAAAGTTGAAGTGATGACGTCCTTGAAGGATGAAATAGGAAGTTTTGTTCTGTCTTCCATGATCTGTTCACAAGTAAACCTTTAGCTATAAATAAGACTGTCTCATAAATAAAACTAATAAGAAGCAGCAACTAAGCAAAGAGAGGAAGATAATATTATCTAGCCAGAATGTAAGACCTTTCTCAACTGGTCGGATCCATTTACTTTAGAGGCAAGCATCTCGACTTTCTTCGTTATATCAAGTTTACTCATTGCTGGCCTGCAAAACGCACTATCTGTTTTCCATTTGATGTTTGCAGCCTTATCACTAGAATTCCGGTCAAAATCCCCATTTAAATCAGCATCACCAGGAGGGTAATGCATAAATAAATCCTGCAAAACATGCCTTGCCTCTTCAGAAAACCCAAGGTAGCTAGGGCCTTCTTCCATTTCAGGCCCCCGCTTCTGTTTTCTTTTATAAACAGAAAGGCGTCGCTTTGTCCCATTCCTGAAGTCAAATAGAACTCAGGATAGACATATACCAAGCAACTTTTGTAATGCAAAGATAACATTAGGATGGCGCCACCCAAAGATGCGAGAAAATGGCAATTTTGCCATCATCAGATTTGGGCTTCGCTTGTTTGCCATCATGCAAAAGGGATTCGCTAGGATGCCATTATGAAACTGGATACACTAGCTGGAATGCCATTCTCTTTATTTCTCTCTAATTTAATCATTTTTTATTCCAACCAAACTTTTATTCCTGTTTTACCCCTGCCCCAAATACCTCATCCATCATTTCTTCTTCCTCACAATTCGCACGCACATCTCCCTCTGCTCCTCTCTCCTCACACACGCACGCACGCCGGCCAGCAGCCGCACCAATCTCATTCTCACGGGGACAGCCACCGCACCACCCCAACGCGAGCCTACCGCAGCACCACCCGCACGCCAGCCCGCCACCGCTGCTCTTGCACGGGCGGCCACACGCCGACGCCACGAAGAGCATCGCCCCGATTGCGCTTGATGTGCTCAGGTGGAGGTCGGCGATGTCGTGCAGTGGGGGTCCGTGATGGGACGGCTCAAGCTGGGGGCGGACGTCTACTCAGTCATGGACGATGGCGCGTGCCTACTCGGAGGCGGCAAGCCGGCGTCAGCCGGCGGCGGCGCAGCGTTGGACGGCCGCGGCAGCGGGGTGGTGGCAGTGCGGCGGTGGGGCGGGCGGCGGCCTGGGGAAGAGCAGCGGCGGTGGGATGGCCAGGAGTAGCGCCGCACGTGCTGGTGTCGGGGCGGCACAGTGTGCATTGGGGCGACAACGGCCTGCTGGTGTGTGTGCGTGTGAGGAACATGAACAGGATGAAAGAGATAAGGTTTTGAGTTTAGGGGCAGGGGTAAAACGGGAATTAAAGTTTGGTTGGAATAAAAATAATGATAAAATTGGAGAGAAATCAGCAAAATGGCATTTCAGTGTGTGCACCCGGTTTGATAATGGCAATCCAGCGAATCCCTTTTGCATGATGGCAAACGAGCGAAGCCCAAGTTTGATGATGGCAAAATTCTCATTTTCTCCAAAGATGCACCAAGCATAACCATAGATTCCTTACAACTCTTCGCTGAAACAATTTTGCTTCATGAATCTAGTTATCTTACTCACCCAGAACTTTTGGATATCATGCCCGTTTTCCTACACATCTCATGGATTGCAGCTCGCTCTTGTTTGGATATATCAGGTTCAAATGTGTACACTGCAAGGTAAAATAGTCTAGGTGTCACTTTATTCAGCTCACAACATAACTCCAAAGAAAGAGAGCAATAGTCCCAATGCATTACATAATAGATGGAAAAGAGAGGGGGGGGGGGGGGGGGGTGCTGTGCTTAAACTTAAGTAGGGTCAACCAATATATGAGAAAAGAATGCCATCAAAATAAGAAGATATTATTACTACTATACCAACCTTTTTACACTTAACTATAATTCTATCATCATTAAATTATATTAAACAATTATTTGGGTCAGTGCTTGTGCTCAATGTGCTGGTGTTCCCACAAATACACAGCCATGAAAACACGCAAAGACTTTTGCATGGCAATTTTACTATGTTATCTACAAGGCGTACAGCTATATCACAACAATCTTGTCTAAAATTGCAAGATGCAACCCAATGGTAGATGATAACATTCTGTAACCTAAGATTGGCCAATTCCGAAAGGTATGACTGGAAAGCTACATTACAAATACTGAATGCACCACTTAGCACATGTCAAACCTAAGAAAACATTCAAACTTTGCCTGAACATGAATTTATATTAGCGTCAGAGAGCCAAGGTGCAAATTACATGTAACTGCAAATGTGAACGACATGTTGATAAAAGCACAATGTGAATGAGAAACAGCAGCAAACCACAAAGCAGGTTGTAATACAAATGCACTAATGACTAAGGACGACAGGATCACAGGACGAAAATTGCCCTATTCTAACGGAGTTGGAAAAAGAACAGCAAGGGATAAGCTCCAACTCTAGCCCCCAGGCGCGAAGTCCACTGGGCGGCGCATCCACACTACTGCTACACTCGCTCGAACGCTCCCAATCAGCCGCTCCAAAGTTCTAAAACAGGAGCCAAAGTAAAGGGAAGCGAATGGTGCGAACCCTCGGCGTTGGAGGCGCGGAAGTCCTCGAGCACCTTTGAGACGCGCACCAGCGTCGCCTCCCTCATGCCGCCGCTACCCCCGGCGGCTGCCCCGGCCGCCGCGCCCTTCCCCTTCCGCCCCTTCCTCCCCATCCGGTCGTCCTCGTGCCCGTTGTCGTCGTCTAGAGGCGAGCTCGGCGGTTGGGAGGGCCCCTTCGATGCGGCGAGCGCGGTTTGGATGGACCGGCGGTGTCGGGCCTCGGCGGCGGTCGCTCTGTTGACGCTGCGCTGTTGCGGTGCGCCGAAGGAAAACCTAGAGCGAGGCGACACGGCGGGGTAGCGCAGCGAGCTCGGACGAACGGGCACGCCAGACGGGTGGACCATTATGGTGGTCGGTGAGGGCTGGCTTAGGCCTGAGGGCGTGGAACTGGAACCGTGCGGAAGCGGCCCACGCCCAACAAGCTCGCGAGTTCCAGCCTTCCAGGCTTAACGATTGCGCGGCCCAAGCTGCAGCAGCATGGATTAGAAAGGGGATCTTTGTTGAGGAGGGAGTATCATCTTTGGGGAGGAGAATATTCGTGTCGCCCTTGTGCAGTTCTGCAAGCGAGGCGACAATTTTCAGTGGTGACAGTGAGTACTAGTACTAGATAGGCTGCAAATTTTTATGTGGACGAGTTAGAATAACAACATCATATTTTTTTCTGATCAGATCAGAAAAATACATAGAAAAGAAAGAGGTAGAAAATTTTGTTGATTTACAGTTAAAGAAGAAAAACAAGAAAACAGTGGTTCGATTGAATTTTAAATATTCAGTTTCATCACCAATAAAATATAGAGACTTGCTTTACATTTATTTAGAATTTAAAATATCATCGTTTAGAGATCTATGAAGATTTTTCTGAGAACTCAGACGTTTGTTGACCTATTTGGCAATGAAAAATAGAGCGCATCACCGGCCTACCGGCTACCCGGGTACCGGGGCACCACAGGATATACCAACGAGGCACAACCGCACAAGCACAGGAGTTCTGAGAGCCTCCCTATTCCATGGGCTTGAGTAGGGTTATATTAGAGATGTGTTTTTTTTTTGTCTGAGTCCTCAAATTTGATTTGGTGTGTTTAGTGTGCTGAATAATATTTGGATTTGGTGTGTTTAGTGTGTTGAATTGAATCATCGCTAGAGTGGCTCTAACAAGTTCGTTCTTTTTTTTTAACATGGAAGCAATTTCCATTACTCAGAACTTGATGCCAAATTATTGGCTACAGAGACCCTAGTACAAGCTGGAATACTATCCTTAGATCGGATTAGTACCCCGACACAACTTAGCCCCAAGGGCAGCTAGACACCATGGAAGCGATCTCCATTACTCCAGCATGGAAGCGATCTCCATTACTCTAACAAGTTCGTTCTGATTACGGATTTTTACAACCTGGTCTGTCTCGATCAGCTTTTAAAAACAGGCCTTGTTCAACAAAGGCCCATAAGAGTGGATTAGGATAGAAATTAGTTAATTTTTCGATTCAACACGAGATGAAAATAAGCCCTCGGTGGAATACAATAATAATAACTAGTTATAACACGTCACGCATATCTTAACCGATAGTAGAACATAACGGAGCACAAGACGAGCAAATATCTAACGAGTCTCATTTCCAGAATTCTAAGATTATGACTGTATGTAATAATAAAAGTTCGACAGACTACCCACTGTTCCAAAAACAGCACCAGGGAACCGTATGCAAACACAACTCAGGACATCATGTCAAAGGTAAGCGTGACCCGAGTGCAGCTTCAGACTTCTGCTGCCTTCGGAGGGTTTTCGGGCGTCTTCAGCGGCACGTCCGGTGCCTTGCTTGTCTTGTGAGATTCCAACGCATCCTTGAATTCCTCCCTGGTGGCTGTGTCCTTGAACTTCAGAGCAAATGTGGCAAGGCTGCTCGGTGACTCCCCAATGCTGTTCATGCAGGCAAACGTCACGCCCTTCTTGTCCATGTCCTTGAGTGACATGTCGTTGTAGAGGCTTGCATTCAGGACCAGCCGGTAGTTGCCTTTTGTCCTCATGACGAGCCGGGCTCTCTCACCGCCAGATACAGGGACGTTCAGCTTCAGTTCACCTTTTCCTCTTTCTTTCCAGCCCCCATCTAGGTACTCATACAAAGCAGAATCAGCAGTAAATACAGCCTTCTCATTTTCTTCACCGGTTTCAACAGGGCCCTCTGTCATAGCAAATTTCTTGGGTGCCTTTGCTGAAGTAGCAAGCGCTGTGGCGGAACTCCCGTTGTTAGCAGTACCAAGATTAAAAGAACGGAACGAAGAACCATCAGCTTTCAGCCCAAATAAAGGACCAGCACTTGAGCCATCTTTAGAGGCTGAGCCAAACGAGAATGATGTGCTTGAAAATCCAGTTCCGGTCAGACCTGTGAAAGCATTTTGACCACTTGACAGATTCTTAAACGAGAAAAGGGGTGTCGCTGATGATGTCTGCCCTTTGTTATCAGCATCTTTCTGCTCTGATTCACCTCCATCTTTCTTCTCAGTATCATCCTTGCCAATTTTATCAGCATCTCTCTGCTCATCAGACAGGCCATCCTTGGTCTCTGATTCACCTCCATCTTTCTTCTCAGTATCATCCTTGCTAATTTTATCGTTATTTCCAGCTTCATCTGCCCCTTCCTTTTCTTCAGCATCTCCCTCTTTTGTTTTGCCCTCAACTTCAGATGGCATGCAGCTACCTTCGTTGGGTTCTCCAACTACCACTTTGTCTCCACCAGATTCATCCTTTGTGTCTTCTGCCTTGTCACTGGTTTCAACAGGTTGAGGTGGTGCTTCAGTTGTGGCACCGGAGTCGGTATTTACACCAGAGCCTGCATTCTTTTCTGGCACAGACAAAGTATCTTTCCCATTACCATTACTTCCCTCATCAGCTTTGACATCTGAAGGTTGGGCCTCTGGGACAGGGGCACTTGTTTGAGCACTAGAATCAGTGGGGGCAAATCTGATTGCAGAGAAAGGATTAGAAGAAGGAGCTGATGAAGTCTGCTGGCGCCAAACCTTTACAATTCTCTGGGTTGCCATAACTTCCTCAGTAGCTTTCTTAAATGTACCCATCTCTTGCTCTGGTCCGTCATCATCAGGCTCAGGATTATCCTTGTTGATTTGGGTACCTGCAACCCTCTTCCTAGAGCTTGGGGCTTGTTCCTCATCTGCCATCTTCCAAGTTGATAGCACCTGACATTCAAACAAAAGAACAAACTTAGAAACAGTAAAAAGAAATAGTCCCATGAGTCACCAAAAAATAATAACAGGTAGGATGCAGAAACGAAAATGTAGAGTTAAATCTAAAGATAAGGTTTATATTAGAGTGATAGCGCAATCTGCTTCCTAGTGACATAAACAGCCAAAAAGTAGTCCAGGAATTTACATGTTAACATGGTATCTTGGCAATCCATCAAATTATCAACAAAGAAGAAAAAGAAACCTTGCAAGGCCTTCCTATATACAATAGAAACAAAGAAGTGTTAAGGACGAACAAGCAGCACACATGGTGCAAGTGCAGTAGATTCCACCTAAGCCAAAATAGGAATGTTTTTTTCAACTTATCTGACATCAATAACCACACAATTTGTAATATAAAGAAAGAAATAATATGTTGCTTGACAGTGTATCAGATGTTAAGTTCTGTGTAAAGTGCAAAAACGAAAATCATCTTGGCAGAACATTGCCAAAAGAAAACTTAAATGGTATCCATATAAACTATTTCACCCAAAAATGGCATTAAACTATCTCACCTAAATATTAAAACATGACAATCATATCATGTGTTTTGGACCAAATGGCATGGAACATGCATCTATATTAAGCCAAAATAAATACAGTTTTTTTTAAAAAATCTTCATCTGGTGTCAATAACCAAACAAAATTTTATGATGAATCGAGAAAAAAATATATTGCTTAACATAATGCATCAGACAATAAGTTCCATCTAGCTGCAAACATAATATCATGTTGGCACAACACTGACAAACCCTAGGCATGGACAAACACCTTCCCTAACAGTTCAATAAGTTTAAAATATGATGAAATGATGTGCAAGCTAACCTGACATCTAAAACACTAAATATACATATAGGCCCTGTTTTGAATGACTTAAACTTATAGAAAGCTAGCTTATGGCTAGCTGTCCACAAAAGCTTCTTTTTGGAGAAGCTCTTGTGTAAAAACTAAAAAGCAGCGCATTTTGTGTGTGGCTTTATTTTTCCAGCTTCTTCCAATCTAGAAGAGAGAGCAAGCAGCAGGGCTCCTCCTGCTTAGTGGAACCAGCCGACTGGTGACTGGGAGGCAAAGGCCAAGGGTGTGCGTAGATGTGGGGCGGCTCACATGGTGATCAAGGGCAACACATTGATCCAGAGGCGCTCGTCGGTGGGATGGCGCTCGTAGGTGGGATGGCGCTCGGTGGGGAGGCAATCAATGAGGAGGCAGCTGGCGGGGCAGGGCAGCACTCATCGACGAAGAGGACGCTCAGCGGGAGGAAATCGTCACAGTGGAGGCAGGCTACTAGGAGGCACTCGCGGTGAGGAGGCGCTCGAGGACGGCGAGAGAAGGCCGAGATAAGCTCCCCACAGGCTGCTTAACAAGGAAACTGGCTCACAGTTGTTTTGCGGGAAGTGCTTTGCCAGGAAGCTGCATATATAGAAGTTTCATTTGGTTGCTCCACTGTTTCTCTTTTTTGGTGAAAGGCTGCTCCAAAAGCAGTTCCAAACAGGACCATACTACATAATGCAACCCAGCCAAAATCATGTTTAAAATTCCATTCATGTAAACAATATACTGACATAATGCCCCCTGATTCGACTTCTATTCCACTTGCTATATGTAATGACATAACAACATGAGTAGCAATTAGCCCGAAAAAAAAAGTACTTTTAATGATTACAAACATGATGAGGTAAGTGATGGAAAAAAAATATCAATTGCTACTCTGTAGACAGTTTGATGGATTCCTTTTCTGTAGATGATTTGTTGGATTGTCAAGATAGCATGTTAACATGTAAATGCCTAAATTGCTTTTTTGCTGTATATGTGTCACTAAAAAGCAGTTTGAGCTATTGTTACAATTCCCTTTTAATCCATTTTCCAACATCTCCCTCATATAAAGTTTTAAACTTGCATGAAAATGAGGCGTGCCACAGTCATTGAGCAGTATAACAAAGGTTCATGTAGTTACTCAAACGTTCATTAAGATGATATACTCCAGTTAACCATCTCTCAAAAATTTTATCAGTAGCTCTCATAAAGGTGGTTCAGACAACAAAAATGGCAGCTCTAAGCCTCTAACCCATATAAACCATCGAGCACTGGACACAAAGAGGAATACAGCATTAACAGACTCATTCAAATTCACCAATTAGCAAGTTGCCTCAGTTCATTAGGAGCTGGAGCTGGCATGTGATGCTTGTTTTTCGAAATGTTAGGTTCCTATGGAGCTCTTCAATTTCGATGTCTAGGGCCACTATGAAAAGCGTATATACCACCCGCACTTCAACTTTGATGGCTGGGTTTGTGATGCTGGTTGTATAATTGGCGTAGGAGCAGGAGGAAAAAAAGAAATTTAATGTCCCGCTCTTCATCGTGCAACTCTACGTGCTACAAAAATTGATATACAGCCTGTTCGTTTCGGCTGGATTGGCTTATAAGCCATGGCTGAAAGTACTGCTGGTTGGTTTGGTGTGAGAGAAAAATACTGTTTAAGCCATGGCTTATAAGCCAGATACGAGCAAATAAGCCGAAACGAACAGGCAGATAATCAATTATAATGTTCATTCATGGAATTCATACTAGATCAGGAAGAGTTCAACATCAAATTAAGGCAGAACTTAGACGTGAGAGTGGGGAATTACCAAGCTTGGAATTAGAACCGTGAGTTTGTGACTGGCTGACTGCAGACTGCAGTCTGCAGTTGGCGATGGTGTCACGCTGTGGCGCGCAGGCGCGCAGCCGGGCGGGTCCAGGCGGGCGCCAGGGCTTGGCGACAGACCGCAGACGGTTGTAGAGCGCGGGCGCGGAGCAGGCAGCAGTGCAGGGCGTCACGCACGCCGTCAGCCTGTCACCGCGTGTCCGCGGCAGGCGGCGGCCATCAGGACGCCAGTCACCGGTCGGCCCTCGACGGTGTGGCAGTAGGCGGCGGTCGGGAGGCGGAGGACGGGTCGACGGCGGCCGGCGGCGGCTAGGGTTAGCAGCGGGCAGCAGCGACAGAGAGAACGGCGTAGAGAAGCAGAAACAGGGAGGGGAGTCGGACCTCGGACGGGCGCCTGCGACGCTCGCGACTCGCGGCCGCGTGCCCCTTTCCTCTCTGTGCTGGGCCACGAGTACAGACGCTTGGCCCAACACATAGGGCCAGTGCGAAAAAGAAAGAGTCCACGTTATCTCTCTCAATTTTGACAAAAAAATTATTTTCTCTCTCTTAACTTTAAAATCGGATAAACCACCTCTCTAAACTTTTAAGGTCGTGTTTGAATGCATATGTATTCACTTAATTTACATGTGTTAAAGTGGATTGGTGTAGAATTAAACTAAATTCTATTTCATTTCACTCTAACACATGTGGATTGAGGTGGATACACATGTATCCAAACAAGGCCTAAAACCGTTCGTTTTACCTCCCTGACCGGTTATAAGCGGTTTTCAAAGGTGATTTTGTCTTTTTATTTATTTATTTCGGCTAAATCTTTGAAAAATCATAATAAATCACAGAAAAATCATAAAATGGAAAATCTAATTTTGTTGGACTCCACGTGAGTAGATCTACACAGTGAACATATAATATGGTATGCTTTAGTATAAATTTTTTATTGTAGCTTTAGATCTATTCTTTTATATAATTAATTCATAGCTGCAATTTCTATGGTCCAATTGTGGTGAAATTTTTATGGCGGACTAATTATTGTATGCTTGAACTGTAGTAAAAATTTCATACTCATTGAATCATGTATAACTTAGTTATAGATTTATAAATACTTTCTATTATGATTTTTCATAACTTAGTTGTAGCCTTAGATCTATTATAATTTTTTAAAGATTCAGCCGAAATAAATAAAACAAGAAAGAAAAAGACAAAACCGCCTTTGAAAACCGCTTATAACCGGTCAGTGAAGTAAAACGAACAGTTTTAAAAGTTTAGGGAGGTGGTTTACTCGGTTTTAGAGTTCAGGGAGAAAAAATAGATTTTCGCAAAAGTTGAGGAGGTAATGTGGACTTTTTCCGCTGAAAAACTACATACTCCCTCCGTCTCTAAATAACTGTCGTCGTTGATGTGCGTGCCATAAGTTTGACTTGATTTGTAGAAAATACATGCAATATTTGTATCTCTAAATAAATTTATTAAAAACTAGATTCAAAGATCTTTTCAATGATATTAATTATATATCATAAATATTAATTATTTTTAATATATATTTAGTCAAAGTTGTTTCTCTAAAAACAAAAACGACCGATATTTAGGGATAGAGGGAGTATACTCTAAAGGGATATTTGGGCCACGCCTAGGGCTGTGGCCGTAGGCCCAAATCCACCCATGTAACTAAACAAGAGCAAATGGCTACAACTGAACCAGTTCATCCACAAAACATTACAGCAAATGGGTAAACTGTTTAGAAAACTCAACTTTACACAAGAAACCCTACAACCACATGTCATATACTCTTGCAAATATAACTCTCTATTTCAATTGGCAATATTCCTCAATCATCCCACGTATGGGGCCTTGGCTTAATAAAATCAGTCCCCCCCACCTCGCTATCACCCAATTAAACTTGCTCTGTAGTCACCAAACTGACCACCACGCAATCGAACTCTGGATCACTCAAATCTGACCTACACCTGACTTTAATCCAAATTCATGTAACACCCTCAGTGTTACATTGTACAATTTTTGCTAAAACTATGCCATGAGCATCATGTTTATGTATTATTGCATGTGGTAAAATAAGAAATTAAATTTTGTTGCACTAATTCTCAATTTGAGCTCTAATTTATTCCTTGTCCAAATACTCTCCAGCACAGCTCAACTCACTATTGTTATCCTGATCCAACTCTATCTCTCGCTATTCATCTTCTTCCTAATCCCCAGAGCGCGCACAAGGCAAACTGCTCTCCTTAGCCCACGCAGCACGCGCACAGCAACGACCGACCGTAGCAACAACATCGCACACGCTACGCATTAATCTCACTCACAAGCTCGGCCCGCCGAGCACGCCGTTCGCTCACTGCTCTACAAACGCAGCTTAGACACCCTTTCCACACGCCATCACTGTACACATATGAAAGCAACTACGATACATTCTCTACTGTTCTCCTCACATTCTCTGCAGAGTGAGGACTAGAACACTGTAGCTTGCACAGGCCTCGAGTCAAGGTCGTCGCCGTCGTCGGTGGCTTGGTTGGGGCGACGACCACAACCGCACTTACTACGATTCGTGATTGTATAAATAAATAAATGTTCGATGCACGGCCAAACAACCTTTCTACACACACTGCCTTACACAATCGTTGGCTAGCTCACAGAGTCACAGTCACCGAAGCTGTGTGCCACCCCTGAGCTATGCCCGATGGTTGGCCAGGCCTGTAGAATGACCAGCTACTCATCGTGGTCTCGTCTGAGTCACGAGCACGTGAGTGGGACCCCTAGACTCGATACTGAACCGTTTGCTTCTCCATTCCCACGTCTCCTGTCTTTAAAAGGACATGCCGAGCTGCCGAGCCATCCCGCTCCGCTGCTCACTTGCTTCTTCCTCTCAAATCAAGTTCCTCTGTTCTTGCCCAAGAAAGTTGCGTCTATCGATTTCTCCCTGAGCTGTAATCGACCCAGGTAGCTAGCCTGCAAGAATTTATTCATTCTCCTTCTTCATTATTTCCTTAACCCGCGGTCTCATCCATTATTTCTAGACCCATACTAATGTACCCAAATAGCATTCACTAGGATCCACACGATCATCACGTTCAACAAGCGTCGTGAAGTCCAAGTTGTCCTTCCAGCACATCATCTCTCTCCACGTGAGAGCTCTATAGCCACAAAGTCAAATGACAAATTATTGTCATTCACGAATTATTAGCATACCACTTGGCAAGATTTATATCTCCTCCATTAATTCCTTGACTTGCATAAATGAACCAACACCCCCCCCATCACGTCATGGTCCAAAGACCCACAGCCATGTGCAAGTCAAGAAGTCCAATAGCATGATTAGCCTCCTCCAATAATATCATTTCTTCACCTTTAGAGCTCATTTGAATTTATTTATTTATTGTGAAATAAATTTTGTTAGATTCCTAAATTCATGATCTATCTGTTAGTGTAATTAGTTCGTATAGTTCAGTAATACCTTTAGGGTTACTTTATTATTTCGAAATACGTATTATTATTATTATTATGGTTATTTAGAGAATGAATTTTTGTGATGCATTGATAGGAGTGCTAGCCCTAAAAATATTTTACAGTAGGTTCATTGTATTATTATGTGCTCATGTAATTTTTGTAGCCTTAGAATAGGTTGATAAATATGGTAGCTAGTGCACCTTGTTTTATTATATACATTGTAAATTGATATTAACAATAAGGATGTCTTTAGTTGCTAAGATAATACATGAAATGTTTCATACCTGTTTAGTGAGAATAATAGGTAACTTTGCGTATTAGTCATTAGAGTTAGCTTAGTAGCTTGGTAGATATATTCTTATTTTAAGAGTTGCTATTGCCGTATTACTAAGCGTTGCATCATCATTTCATGCATGTAGATAACGAGTTGGTAGAGTTCGTGACTGCGAACGAGCAGGAGTACGAGGAGCTAACCGAGGAGTACGAGGAGGAGGTTCTCGTGCAGGAGGGAGTCCTGGAGCCATCAGTTGCTGACTTTGCTGACACCCCACCTGCCCAAGGCAAGCCTCGGTGCATAACCCCTATTTTTTATCACTATATATATATATGATGTGCATTTAAGTTACAGGTATTTTATGGAAACTGCGTGGATAAATATATCCACCCATGAGTCCTACTAGTATAGATCGAGTAGCTGCTATGCTCAGAATGTCGGTAGCGTGGGTAACGTGTCGTTACTCACAAATAGGTGATAAATATGATCAGTCATGATAAAATGGTGGAAAGAAAAATTGTGATCGGGCAGGGATATGGTTGGGTTCTTGTGGGTGTAAAGGGTTGTGTCCTGCAGCCAACAGGGCATAGCTCAGTTACACTTTTTCCCTGTTTGTGTCAATTAAGGACCAATCGTTGCAATGGACACGAGGCAAGTTACAGATCTATTGTCCCGAGCGCATACTTGGGTATGGGCGTAGGGAAGACTTGTTGCTCTCTTGTCGTGGATCAGGCTCTTTCCGGACTGACTGATTGGAGGCGGAGATGGTGGAGGTCCTTGCACCGCACTGGGTCCGGGACTCAGGAGTGGGGGCTTGGAGTCCAAGTTTGGACGAGGACCTAGACACCCAGGATAGGAGGGTGATGGGTTAGTCCTACTTGTGCTTGGGGTACAAGCGGGGCATTTGTTTTTGGGGGCACCTAGCTAGGCACATTGGTTCGTGAATCACCACCGAGTCGGTATGACTTGTCTTACCTCTAGCATCGTAGTAAGAACTGAAAGTTAAAAGAAGAAGAAATGGAACTGATTGCTCAACTCTTGCTTGAAAATAGAACATGTGCTTATATAGACTGGATAGATAATAACTTAATATGGCTGATAATAATAACATAAATAAGGACTCACTATTAGTATTGCTTTTTGCTAAAAAAACCAACAAACCATGAAGCTTATCATATTCCTTGGAGTCGGGAAATTATTCCCACTAGTCGGATAAGTCTTGCGAGTACATTGTGTACTCTGGGTTTATTTACCCCTGTTGTAGGTGATGCATGAGAAGTACCTTTATGTGGAGGATTCTTCTGGTGGGCTCAGACGGATCCTCGTTCTTATCGATAGATGTTTATTTTAAATTTCGATGTTTATCATTCCACACTCTAATATTTGGTAATGTAATAATGTAATTTTTAAGAAACTCTGATGTATAAAATGGACCTCTATTGTAACTCGTTCCCATTATTGGATCATTGGGGAAAATGTGGATCTTTTGGGTTCTCCCCGAAGGTGTGCCCGACGGATACCGCCGCTGTAGCTTGCTTTTGGGGTGCTTAGTGTCTAGTGGAAGACGAGCGTCTCTGTAAGTATGCTATTTCGGGCAGTCCTGCCACAATCCACCCCTAACCAAATTCTAGAACCCGAATCCACTCTAAAAGCTTGACCTTTTTGCATGCAAATCTAGTAGCACAAAGAGAGGAACAATATTAATATTAATTTGGATCGATACCTTTCGGAGGGCTGTGGTAAGCTCACCGCCGGTGAAGTTGGTGGTTGCAACAACGACTCAATCGGGCCACCGGAGAGGGGCCGGAGGCAGAGGCCAGCTAATTGTCTATGTAGTCGGGACCACATGCCATCGTGCCTATCCTCGAGGGCTTGCGCCGACGTCGCCTACAGAGGGGCCACCGACCGAATGGGCCGAAGTCAGGGATGAAGAGGTTGGCGTTCGGAGGGACCGGGCGACGGGCGACTGTCGGAGGTAGCCGAGGGAGTCGAGTGGGGCCAAACCCTAAGACCAGGTATATATTGGATGGCATGATGCGGGTATTGCTTTTGTCGAGGGGCAATTTCGTAACTGCGTTCCCACATTCCGCTGGATTTTCTCGAGAAATTTTGATATTTAACCCTCCATTCGTACATCTCTCTACATTTGACACTCAATTCGTAGACTAAAATTTGACCCTCGACACACGAATTTTTTTGGATACGAGAGATTCTCTCCTTTTCTATTTCCAATTGTCTCTCTCATTCCTCAAGACACCAGAAAAGGCCAAACTATCCTGACTTCTTTCGGTAAACCCTCGGTTCGTGCGCCTCCTCATCGGCATCTCCCTGGCCAGCCGCGGGGAGGACAGAGGGGGCGGCAATGCAACCGCCGCCTAAACACAAGCGCCGGATAGGGCACCTGGCGGGTGCTAGACGGGGGGGAGGGGGTTGGAGGGGTCGGGTGTTGCAGTCGCAGGCTTGACGTGTACCAAACGGAGGATGGGGTGGAGAGGGGTCCGATGGAGGTGACGGGCGCTGGCCGACAGCATTCGGAGGAGCCGCAAGGTCAGTCGTGACTCACGCGACAATACAAGCGCGAGGATGAGGAAGGCGTCCATGTCTTCATTTTGGTGGAGGGCAGTTTAGCCTTTTTTTCTATAGCCTAATTAAATGGAAGATGATATTGGAAATAGGAAATTAGAGAAAATCTAGAAATCCTTCTTATCCAAAGAATTCGTGTGCCCGGGTCAAATTTTCAAAGGTCTACGAATTAGGTGTCAAACATACAGATGCGTGCTAATTGAGTGTTAAATATTGAAATTTCTCAATTTTCTAACCGGTGGTGGATGGCTGAGTTGCTTCACGTTCGCTCTATCGCGGCCGGGACAACAATTTCTGATGAAGCGAGCTAGAATCGTGCGTCTGGCGTGGAATTGTGTTTGAAATCGACGCCCTCAAAAAATAATAGGAGATTGAGATAATGAAATGAGTGGGATATGTTATGTACATCTTTATACGTGAAAGAATCTGGTTTCATCCTAGCACTGGTGACTCAACACCGCTTTCTTGGTGGACACGTGTCATCCTGCCATGCTGGCATCATATCGTGCCGTGGCAGCCGTATGTGTCGTGCCCTCTCCACGACAGCTCCCAACACGCCGGTCCCACTTCATACTCAGCCCCGCTTTCTTGGTCGACATGTGTCATCCTGCCATGTTGGCATCATATCTTACCGTGGCAACCGTATGCGTCATGCCCTCTCCACGACAGCTCCTCCCAACACTCCGGCCCCGTGTTATGATGCTACACACGTGCCTTGATCTTTGCATATTTATATATACACAATAAACATACATTTGAATTCTGGAACGATCTGCCGAGTGATTACACCATATGTTTGGTTAACTGGGCCATTAGGTCGAAGCCTAATCACTAATTTGCATGCTCCTTGATCTATGGGATGAGATCATTGTACGGGTGTTTGGGACTGCTTCACAAACTCTGCTCTACAAATTTTACCGTGGAGCAGCTCCACAAAAAACTAGAGTTTGTGGAGCACCTCTTTAGGTGCTCTCACAACTCCATTTTTTCTCCAACAGAATGCAGAGCTGAAAAACATGGAGCGGATCAGTCCCAAACACCCCCATAATCTTATTAGTTTTAATGCTCCTCCTTGATTGAATTCAATCTTCATATTAATCAGTTGTTTGTGATAGTATAAATAAAAATGTACCAGAAGTCCATCAACTCTTAAGAGCATACCTTCTATGTTATCAACTCTTAAGGGCATGCCATCTATGTTATCAACTCTCAAATTTTATTTTTGGGTTCCTAATAAACTTTCTAGGAGCGTCTCCACCACATCCCCTTTCTCTTAAAATCTTGTAAGGGCTACTTTGGCAGCAGGGGATCCCAGAGGGTTCCCCGCGCTTTCCCCGGGCCAAGAAAGCACGCGCCAATTCTCACCGGGCCAATTTGCGGTGCTCTTTGGAAGCCGATGCACGTCGGGACAGAAGCCCGCTTCCCTTCATTTTCCATGTGGAAGAAATCCACGAGCTAGGACAACGGGAGCATTTTCTCGACCGGTCGTGCTCACGAAGCTGCAGTCGAGAGGCGCCGAGGCCGTTGTGGGGGTATTAACCCCTATACCTTTATGGCTAGGCTTGGGCCGGCCTAGATCAGGGGGTCCGGCCCACTAGAAGATGACACGCGGCCAGGCCAACCTGTTCAAAATCCCGCGCAAGGAATCAAGGCAGATTTGGAGATCAAGCAAGATCCTGGTCGGTTAGAATAGGAATCCTTATCCGGCCACCTATGGCAATTGTAATTGGCTAGGATTAGTTTCCAAATCTGTAACCCTGCCCCCCGGACTATATAAGGTGGGCAGGGAACCCCTCTAAAAAACATCTCTCATTGACATACAGCAATACAGTCAAATGCATGACGTAGGTATTACGCCTTCACGGCGGCCGAACCTGGATAAAATCTTATGTCTGTCTTGCGTCACCATCTTGTTTGTGGCTTGCGCATCTGTCTGCCGACAATCTACTACCTTGGGCATACCCCTAGGTAGACTGCCGACCATATTTCATCGACAGTGGCGCGCCAGGTAGGGGGTGTGCGTACTGCTCTCCAAGCGAACAAGATGGTCATCATCTCTGGCTCCATGGCTACGCCGAACGGCCTCACGTTCACCGTCGGCCAGATCACCTGGACCACTGGCTCTGACGACTTCATCGCCATGACCATGGAGGAGGCGCAGATTCAATCTGCGTCGACCACTGCTTCACCTGCATCGGCTATGGCTCCGACCATGGTGGATCTGGCTCCGACCACGCCCACATCGTCTTCAGCCACGCCGACAACCCATCGTCCGCTTCCTCGCTACAAAGGGAAGCAGATCGACAACACCGACCTGCTCGACTCCATCGATCGGGTCGGTACCAAACTTGCTGAAACCCTAGCTCTGGTAAGTTCAATTCAAAATCAACCTAATGAGCAGGTAACCGCTACCTACAACAGATCTACCCGACTAGCTCGGGCCAGTCGTCTTGCACGACTTGGTATGGATCTCGTGGTCACATCTACTCCTGAAGGGCGCTCCGCTCATCACCGGCCAGCCTCCGCGACGGGTCTCCAGCTCTCCGAGTACGAAGCCTCGACGGAGAACTACCAGGCCCAGCCCTACGGCCTGCGCAACTTCATCAACATGGTCCGGATTGAGGATTATCGAGAAGGATCCGTCCACACAGTTCAAGAGGGTGGCTCCGGCTCCTCGTCTGGCATCGCATCTAATGCCTCCGTCCACACCATGCTCCAGCATCATGACGATGAAGGCGTTGAATACAATCTAGATATCCCAGACCATGCCCTGGGGTTTCCACAATTCCTGTCTTTCCTACCAAGGTGAGGGGACTTGATCAATGTTGTCAGTAATGACAAACCATCGGCAGTTGGTGAAATAGAACAAGAAATGCTTGCACGCGAAGCACGGAATATTGACCGGTTTAATCGCCGACAAATCGAAGCCGAGGCAGAAGAGGAGGCACGACGCATACGAGTCCAGCCACGCAACCTTAACAATGCCTTCGATAGGGTGGGGGATAAACAAGTCTTTAGGACTCCAAGCGCCAACGTAGCTGTTGCTATGGCGACAATGCAATGACTACCCAATACCCCGGAAACCCAGGCAGTTCACGATGATATACAAGCTTATCTGACGACTGCTATGGCTCAGACCGTAGAGATTGTAAATCAAGCTCGGGCTCCATCCGTCTCAGTCGAGTCAAGCCACAGCCGCCAGTACTCAAGTCGCTCACAGCCACCCAACCAACATGGCTCACGCAACGATGACCCCTCAGACAACCGTCAAGGCAGAAACGGTGGCCATGATGGTGGTCGGGACGACAACCGCCGCAACTACCAGGACAACAACCACCGAGACAACCGTGGCAATCGCTGTGATATCCGTAGTCGCAGGGTTAACCAGGGTGGCAACTGGGATCGCCGCGATGGCAATAACGACCTCCACCATTACCTCAGAGAACGTGATCTGCGCCATCGCATCAACCAGAGAGCCCACGATCGTGCATCCCACGAAAGCCATCGTCGTATGGAATATGATACTACCCACGGCCCTCCAGGTTTGAAGCAGTTTACTTCTCACCTTCGCCAAGTCATATGGCCTAAGAACTTCAAGCTCGAGAAGCTTCAGAAGTACGACGGCAAGGAGAACCCCAAATTATAGGTTATGCTCTATGAAACTGCGTGCAGATCAGCCATGGCTGATGAGCATGTCATGTCTAATTACTTCCCAGTCGCCGTCGGCCATACATGCCACCAATGGCTGGTCAGCTTGCCGGTGAACTACTTCGATTCTTGGCAGGAGCTCAAGCAAGCTTTCATCGACAACTTCATTGCTACTTGCGAGCAACTGGGCAACAAATATGATCTGCAGTGGATTCGAGATCGGAAAGATGAGCCACTGCACGAGTACGTCCGGCGTTTTTCGGAGATGCGCATCAAGGTCCCGTCAATCTCCGACAACGAGGCAATCGAGGCTTTCATCACTGGCCTCCGCTTCCACGACGCCCTAAGGGACAAACTCCTCCGCAAGAGACCTGAATCAGTCATAGCGCTCCTGGCCACTGCTAAGAAATATGCGGACGCCGACGATGCTAAAAAGATAATTATCGAAGAAGCAGCAAGGGTTCCACGCTCTGACCACCCCCCACACCGCGACGACTACCACGGCAACCATGGTAGGAACGACAATTTTGACCGCCACAACCAGCGCAACGACTCCCGCGACCACCGCGACCAACGTAATCAGCGGCGTAACCGCCATGACGATTACAGGGGCAAGTGTGCTCGGGAAGACGACGACGAGGTCAACACCGTTAAAAAAGGTGGTGGACGTCGTAACTACGAAGAAGACTATGCCAAAGCATTGAAAGGGCCCTGCCAGCTCCATCCCAAGTTAAACCATACCATGGAGAATTATCGTGTTCTCAAGTCTATCTACACGCGTCAACAGGCTCCGGATACATCCGACAAGCCTAACGACGTAGGGGAATAGCACAACGAGGACAACGACGATGAAGACACAGATCCTCATCACAAGTACGTAAAGCCAACCGATCGCATGCACACCATCATTGGAGGCAAAGTGTCCATCGAGACCAAACGAGAATGCAAGCTGCTTGCCTACACCTATTTGAACGTGGCCAACACCGACAACCTCATTACCGATCCATGGCTCCCTCCTTGGTCTCACCGTGAGATCTCCTTCAGCAGAAAGGACCAATGGGCTGCAATACCTGAGCCAGGACGTTTTCCCCTGGTCCTCGATCCTTGTATCAATAAGGTTTAGTTCGATAGAGTGCTGATTGACGGCGACAGCTCCATCAATATAATGTTCAAGAACAGTCTGCCAGCCCTGAAGATAACCCAGGCGGATCTCAAGCCAAACGAGGCACAGTTCTAGGGTGTTCTCCCCGAACAGAGCTCTACACCTCTTGGGCAGATCACGCTACCCATGCAATTTGGGACCCTAGACCACTTCCGCACCGACTACGTCAACTTCGTGGTCGCTGACTTTGATGGCACCTACCATGCTATCCTTGGTTGACCATCGCTCACCAAGTTCATGGCCATACCTCATTACATGTATTTGGTGCTCAAGATGCTTACCGAGAAAGGGGTTCTAACTCTTAGGGGCAACATATACGCAGCTTATACCTACGAGGATGACAGCTTCAAAATAGCAGAGGCCCATGACCTCTCTATTTGCATGGCCGAGACCACACTCGACGCCAAGAAGACCTTAGCCGATCACCTGGAGATCCCAGAGCTTGAGGCTCCATGCAAGAACATCAAGTCCAAGGAGCACAAGGTGATCCAGCTGGTCGACGGTGATCCCAGCAAAATAGCCCTTATCGGGGCCAACCTGGATCCCAAATAGGAAGACGTGCTCGTCAGGTTCTTGAGGAGCAACGTGGATGTGTTCACATGGAAACCTGCTGACATGCCCGGTGTACCTCGGAACTTGATCGAGCACTCCTTGAATGTCAACGGTAAGGCCAAACCTATCAAGTAGAAGCTACGACGGTTCGCTCGCGACAAGAAGGAGGCAATTAGGGTAGAAGTTACACAGCTTTTGGCAGCCGGATTTATCAAAGAAGTGTATCATCCGGAGTGGTTAGCCAACCCGGTTCTTGTACATAAAAAGAATAATGAATGGAGAATGTGTGTTGATTACACTGATCTCAACAAACACTGCCCTAAAGACCCCTTCGGCTTACCTCGCATAGACGAGGTCATAGATTCAACCGCCGGTTGCGAGCTGCTCTCCTTTCTCGATTGCTACTCTGGTTATCACCAGATCGCTCTCAAAAAGGACGACCAGATCACGACATCTTTCATCACGCCTTTCGGCGCCTACTGCTACACGACCATGTCGTTTGGGCTCAAGAACGCTGGGGCTACCTACCAACACACCATACAGGCTTGCCTTAAAGACGAGATAAAAGACGACCTCATCGAGGCTTATGTTGATGATGTAGTTGTTAAAACCAAGGAAGCACATACCCTTGTTGACAACCTGGAACGCACCTTTGCAGCCCTTAATACATTCCAATGGAAATTAAATCCAAAGAAGTGCATCTTTGGTGTTCCTTCTGGTATACTGCTTGGCAATAGTCACGACGGCATACGCCCTAACCCAGAGAAAGTCAAAGCTGTCTTAGACATGAAGCCGCCCAAAAAGGTGAAGGATGTTCAGAAGCTTACCGGATGCATGGCTGCTCTCCGTCGTTTCATATCAAGATTAGGAGAAAAGGACTACCATTTTTCAAGCTGCTCAAAGCATCCGAGAAGTTTGAGTGGTCGGAGGAAGCAGACGCTGCCTTCACATAGTTGAAACAATTCCTTACATCACCTCCGGTCCTCACTGCTCCCAGAGAAGACGAAACCCTCCTGCTTTACATTGCGGCAACTAATCGAGTGGTCTCCACTGCCATGGTGGTCGAGCGCGATGAGCCTGGCCACGCCTACAAGGTACAGCGACCAATCTATTTCATCAGTGAGGTACTCAATGAATCCAAGACCAGGTACCCACAGATTCAGAAACTGATCTACGCCATACTGATAACATCCCGAAAGTTGAAACATTACTTCGACGGATATCGGGTGGTGGTCATGACCGAGTACCCTCCGGGAGACATCATTTGCAACAAGGATGCGAATGGGCGCATCATCAAATGGGCAATGGAGCTATGCCCTTTCTCCTTGGAATTTGCAAGCCGTACTACAATCAAGTCTCAGGCACTCGTCGATTTCATCGTCGAGTGGACAGACTTAAGTACACCCGCTTCTCAGGGGTCCGATGAGTATTGGAAGATGTACTTCGATGGCTCTCTCAACATCGGTGGCATAGGAGCAGGAGTCCTTTTTGTGTCACCATCCATGGAGCAGCTCCGGTACATCCTCAGGATTTATTTCCCAGCATCTAATAACGCCGCCGAGTATGAAGCATGCCTACATGGTTTGCGCATTGTGGTCGAGCTCGGTGTCAAATGTCTCTATGTCTACGGAGACTCGGCTCTAGTCATCAACCAACTCAACAAGGACTGGGACATAACCAACGAAAAGATGGATGCATACTGCAAATCGATCAGAAAGCTAGAAGGCAAGTTCTACGGCATCGAGTACACACACGTGGTCCAGGACAAAAATCAAGCAGCAGATGCGCTGTCAAAGTTAGGATCATCCCGAGCCAAAGTCCCACATGGCGTATTCGTTCAAGACCTGCTCACGCCTTCCATCGAAGAGGAAGATCCCACGGTCGACAAGCCTCCAGACCAGCTATTGGTGGCTATGGTTCCAGCGTCAAACACCACCGAGCCACCTCTGACCACTAATGAGCCTGACTGGAGAGTACCTTTCATCAAGTACCTGACAGATGGCAGTGGTTACACCAATCAGACAGAAAACGAGCGCCTGATGCATCGCAGTAAGCAGTATCTGCTCGTTGATGGCAAATTATGATGCAAGAACGCAAAGGAGGAAATCTTGATGAAGTGTATAACCTAGGAGGATGGCGAACATCTCCTGGACCAAATCCAATCTGGCTCCTACGGCAACCATGCGGCCTCGAGAACGCTAGTTAGCAAGGCTTTCTGAGCAGGGTTCTATTGGCCGTCAACTGTCGCCGATGCAGAGAAGCTAGTCCGCCATTGTGAGGGTTGTTAGTTCTTCGCCAAGAGAATCCACGTACCAACACACAAGATCCAGACAATACCAGCCTCTTGGCCCTTCGCATGCTGGGGACTAGATATGATCGGGCCTTTCAAACCGGCTCCTGGGAAATTTACATGTGTCTTCATGCTGATCGACAAATTTTCTAAGTGGATAGAGTACATGCCTCTGGTACAGGCATCCTCAGAAAAGGTTGTCACGTTCATCGACCAGGTCATCCACTGCTTCGGCATACCCAACAGCATCATCACTGATCTGGGTACTCAGTTCACCGGGAACGCTTTTTGGGACTTCTGCGATGAAAGGAGCATAGTAGTAAAGTATGTCTCGATGGCGCACCCTAGAGCTAATGGATAGATCGAGCGGGCAAATGGTATGATCTTAGACGCACTTAAGAAGAGGATGTACAGAGAAAATGACAAAGCTCCCGGAAGATGGCTCAAAGAGTTACCAGCCGTGGTCTGGGGCCTCAGAACCCAGCCCAGTCGTAATATCGGCGTATCACCATACTTTATGGTTTACGGTGCTGAGGCAGTGCTCCTAGCAGATATAGCCTTTAGATCAGCAAGGGTAGAGAACTTCGATGAAGACAAGGTCAATGAAGCGCGGGAGCTAGAAGTGAATAGTGCAGAAGAGAAGCGGCTTGATTCTTGCGTACGTACAACCAAATACCTTGCTGTTTTACGCAGGTACTACAACAAGAACATTAAGGAGTGGTTCTTTATGGTCGGGGACCTGTTCCTGATGTGGAAGATGAATCAGGCTGGTGTTCACAAACTCGTAACTCCATGGGAGGGTCCCTTCATGATCAAGGAAGTTACACGACCAACGTCTTACAGGTTAGCTCATCGGGACGGTACGGACGTACCCAATTCATGGCACATCGACAAGCTTAGGCGTTTCTATGCTTAACTACTAAGATATGTACTCCTTTTGTACTTTCAATTTAATTCAATAAAGCTATTATGATTTCTCTGACCACTCTAATGTGTCACTTCGAAGTCTATTGTTATTCTAACTCAACCAGTCAAAACCGACCACCATTCCTTCCTGGGTTTTCGGAGCGGGCCCTATCTCCAGTTCCTCCCAACGCGTGCATGGGATCTGCTCTCTACGCTATGGGTGATCGGCAGGTCCACTCTGGTTTGACTTATGTGTGTCTACGTATGCACAGGCCACGCACCTCACACTCCGACCACATGGCAAACCAGGGCCGTACAAACCTTTTAGGATGACGTGTCGACTAAACTGGTACAACTAAACATAACGCTAATATGTTCTCACTTAGTTACACCAACACGAGTTCCAACCTTAAATACATTTTATACAAAACAAACAAGCTTATGCAAATATACAGTTACGTTATTACAAGCTTGCCTGAAAAGGTCCAAGTTTACAATAACACAACTACATCTTCTTCTACAGCTATAGCCTATCCTATTGGTTGGTCGGGGCACGCGGCACCTGCTGCCCGCTGCTCCTGACATCCTGCTCGAGTCTCGAGGACTCTTGTACTAGTCGAGCTAAAGAAGATGGCCCCGCCGATGCCTGGCTGGTCGAGACCGCAGGCTTCACTGGTTGGCTTAAAACTGACGGTGCTTCCAGCTAATTTGTTGATGGCATACCCTGTACAGGTGCTGTCCCGCCTCCACACAGGTTAATGTCGCCAATAATTTTTGCCGACAAGTCCAGCTGGGTCATCTGAAGCTCCTCAGCCTTGTCTGGATCTACCTCCTTTGGGTATCCAGCCTCCAGGCATTTGAGATCGATCAAGGGGTAGTGAGCACGCACCATGCTTAGCACATGTGCGCCTGTGTACTCACCCGCCTCCTTTTGAACTCTTGGAACCATCCCCATGCCTTTCGGCATCTATCGACCAGTCCGAGCTGTGGCGTCCTTGGCACGTCCTCTGTAAGCGCTGGATCGATAAGGTTGAGGACTGGCAAAATGCCCATTGCCACTTCCTGGCACCGGTTTTTCCATGTGTCCCGATCCAAGGTGATCTCTTGGCACTGCGCCTTCTAGCCGTCACGATCTTTTATCACGGCCTCCAGATGCTTCTTGTCATTGACTTTTAAAACTACAAACCACACAAGACATTAAAACGTCATACCACGACAAGATAAGGTGGGCAACAAAAGTGAGCAAAGGGGTCGGGAACACTTACTTTTCAGTTCCTCTTTCATCTTGGTCGTGTGGTCCCAGAGCTGCGACTGGTCATGCGCCAGTTTCCTGTTGTCCTCCTTCAGGCGATCACACTCTACGACCGCATGACTATTCTCCTCTCAGAGACGGACCACCTCGGCTTCTAAGCCTGCACTACAGCTGTTACCACCAGCAATGCAACAACACTTGTCATGCATTCGTTGTGATAAAGTGACTACTTACTTGTTAATTCATGCTCTTTGTTACTGAGCTGGACAACCAGGTTCTGGTTCTGGGACTCTTGCTCCATCCTCTGATGGTTGGTGGCTTCAAGTTGGTGGCGCAAGCGTTCCACTTCAGCCGTCAGCTCTTTATTGCTTGCAGTGATCCCCTCAATCTGGTCGAAGCATTTCTTACGGTACCTTGCGGTCTTCATTAAGTCCTGCGTGCAAAAAGCTAAGTAAGAAAGTTTGACTAGATAGCAAGATCAGGTGGTGAAGCAAAGCATACCTAGACTTCCGTCACCAGTCGTTTCACCGCTCGTTCAACCTTCATGGTCTCTTCGACCTCTGGGATTTCTTCATGAACAACCCATTGGTCGTTCCGCCAGCACGACACATATACATGTTGTCGCCTATCCTGTGGACGGCCCAGGACCTCTTCTACTTCGTCCTCTTTGGCCTCTTCTTCGGTAATTGGTGCTGGTTCGAAGTTAGCAGCTTCTTATGGCCTTCCCACGGGCTGCAGCATCGACAAACGTGCTCTGTGCTCTCACCTCCACCCGCTGCTCCTCGGTCTGACCCGTTACCCTTGGTGCTGAGGTATCGCCCTCCACAGGGTTGGTGCTCGGAGCACTTGTGTTTGGCTCGGCTCTTCCCTCGACCCCCTGCTCAGGGACTGTTGTCTGACTGCTGGTGGGCTGAGGCTCCGATGGATTTTCTGCTATGGGTTCCAACATGGCCGGATGCTGGGTAGTCTTCTCTGCAATTACTAGCGGAGCCAAGCCGCTCCCGGTTAGTTGATCCGGATTTTCGGTGGATGCCGACCTAGTACATCCGAGATAAGTTCAGAGGGCAACCATAATCAAAACAAATTGCAAGCTTACATCAAAGTTACAAATACTTACATGTTGGAAGAGCGGAATGATGTGGCAAAGGCACGTCTCTTCGGCCGTGCTTGCTCCACGTGCTGTGCGGGTGACACTTGGTCTCCCTCTACGTCCAGCACTGACGCTAGGGCTTGGTGCTCGACCCCTCCGCTACTTGTCCTTCGCGCTGCAGTGGTCAGCGATGTGGGTCCCATCGGCACAGAGGAGCCGCCTTGCTCCATCGACTCCAGTTGCCTCCTCCTCTTTTGAGGGACGAGTCGAAAGATGTTTGCATCCTCTCCCTCCTCTGTTTCATCATCTGACAGAGTAAATATCGCCTGACGACACTTGCTGGCCGCCGGCCGCTTACCAGCAGCTTTGGCCGCTGCCTCCTCTCCAACTCCGAGCATGGCCCAGTCGACGTCTTCGATCCCGACGCTGGTCTAGGCGGTTGGGCCGGTAACTTGCGGCCAATCTACACCAGGGGGTGGCGACACGAACACTGTTGCTCTATCCCGACCATTAATCTGGGAAACAAAAAGGAGATAACACAATAAGTTCCTATTACAATATAAGACTACGGGTACAAGGCAAGATAAGTTACCTTTGAGGGAGGTCGGGCGAGCTTGAAAGCGTGCTCGATGTCGCTCAATCTAACGTAATTTGGATTAGCTAAGTTAAATAGCTCTCCAATTCTGGCCCTGACTTCGATCTTGTCAAGCGCCTCCTACCTTGTCCTAGTCGGGTCTACGTTGCCTTGGTACTCGTAGCTAGGATGTACCCTCCTCTGGTAGGGCTGGATCCGTCGGCTGATGAAGTTCCTGACCACGCTCGGACCATCCAGTTTCTTCCATGGGATCATCCCAAGTATTTCCGAAATCTGCTCTAGGTGCTCAGGCTTCTCCGACCAGCTTGTCCTCTTCTCTGGAACGAATCCCACGTCGCACAGTGTGATCGTGTTCGGCTCTTTGCGGATGTAGAACTATTTCTTGTACCAGTCGTCAAGTAATGTGTTCCAAGGGCAGTGCAGGTACTGGGCCTTCATCCCATCATGGAGGTTGAGGTACACACCTCCGGCTATCTTCGAGCCGCCGCTTCCTTTCTTCCGCAGACAGAAAAGATGGCGAAAGAAGTCGAAATGGGGCTGGAAGCCGCCATATGCTTCGCAAAGGTGAATGAAGGTGGAGACAAGGAGAATCGAGTTGGGATGCAGATTGCAAATCCCAATCTCATAGTACAGATAGAGCCCCTGAAGGAAAGGGTGCACTGGAACCCCAAAACCCCGCTTGAAGAAGTCTTTGAAAACCAGAATCTCACCTAGTTGTGGATCGGGGTACCCCTCGCCCTCCGACACACGCCATCCTGCGAGTTCCTTGTTGTGGAGTACTCCCATGATGACGAGGTCTTCGATGGTCTGCTTGTTGCTTCTCGATTTCCACCACTCCTTCGCCATGACTCCTGCTTTCTTCTGGGCATCACTTTTCGCCATGAATCCGACCTTGCTGATGAACGAGGAAACGGTGGAGGATTGGTTGGTGGTGATTTTGGAGGTATTAGGGTTGGCAAGAGGAAGAAGAAGGCTGCGGCGGTGAATGGTAATGGGGTTCAGTAAAAAGTAACTTACCAATTCTATACTCTATTTAACCAAGAGTTCTACCGTTTCGTCTGCCCGAGATTCTTGGGAGACGTGCGCACGCACCGCAGACAGTTGTTTTCACAACCTTGAGATCTATGCCAATATATGCGCCTCTTCGTTATCAGTGTATGCGCCTCTTCGCTACCAGTGTGAGAGGGCCCACTCTGACGCACCTACTTACAGGTGCCACGTGACTGTTTGCTGGAAAGGACAAGAAGGTAGTATGACGTGCTATACCCATCTACTTTTTTTACCAGACGTGTTAGATTGGACTTGACAGATCAAGTAACTAAGTAAATACACAAATTAATAGTACAAGTGGCATTTGGTTTTTCACTACACCTCTCATGCTCGGGGACTGTCCAGACCACTACCATGCTCGGGGACTGTCCAGACCACTACAAGGCTCGGGGACTGTCCAGACCACTACCGTGCTCGGGGACTGTCCAGACCACTACCGTGCTCGGGGACTGCTCCGACCACTAACATGCTCGAGGACTTTTATAACCACTATCGTGCTCGGGAACTGTTCTGACCACTGCTCGGAGACCGCTCTCCTCGGCTACATGTGATTTGTACTCACATACAGTCGAGAGGCATTTATTTAGACCTTGCTACAAGGCTTATACTTTGCCTTCCAGCAAGCTCGGGGACTACATCAGTACGATGCACCTGCCGGTGCATCTCGTATTGCTTGTACGACGTTTGGATTCTTAACTTCAGTGGAAATTCTTTTTAGACCCTGGCACCACGTGCCTACGTCACCTACTACCAGGCTCGGGGACTAAGTGGGCACACTTCACCTTGCGGTGAATGTGCTTATTTTATCGACCCCTATGCTTTGACTGTTTGCTTGAATTACTATTGTCCAAGGGCCACTTACATTTCTTTTCAGAAATACAAGTGGGCACACTTGATAAGGAAAGAAATATTTTTCTTTTTTCTTTAGAGCACCATGCATTCTTCGGACAACCGGAATCTTCGGCTATAATCGTGGTCTACTGCTCTCTGTTCTGACCAGAAGGCTGGCACATTCGATTGGTCAATGTTTCAATCAGTTGGAGATGACATGAAGACGGATCACATTAGTCGAAGGAGATCGAACGGCGTGTCGCAGCATAATACGTGGTGCTCGGGGACTAACTATGGGGGTATTAACCCCTATACCCTTACGGCTAGGCTTGGGCCGGCCCGGATCAGGGGGTCCGGCCCACTAGAAGACGACGCACGACCAGGCCAACCTGTTCGGAATCCCACGCAAGGAATCAAGGCATATTTGGAGATCAAGCAAGATCCTGGTCGGTTAGAATAGGAATCCTTATCCGGCCACCTATGGCAATTGTAACTGGCTAGGATTAGTTTCCAGATCTGTAACCCTGCCCTCCAGACTATATAAGGCGGGCAGGGGACCCCTCTAAAAAACATCTCTCATTGACATACATCAATACAATCAGACGCAGGACGTAGGTATTACACCTTCACGGCGGCCGAACCTGGATAAAACCTCGTGTCTGTCTTGCATCACCATCTTGTTTGTGGCTTGCGCATCTGTCTGCCGACAATCTACTACCTTGGGCATACCCCTAGGTAGACTACCGACCATATTTCGTCGACAGCCACCGCCACCCCAGCATCCGTCCGCCGCCAACCCGGCATCCGTCTGTCGCCTCGACATCCCTCCACCTCGCTGTCGCTCGATTTCGCTCTTGTGCGTACGACGCGGGGGTCGCTCGGGCGCTCCTCCACTGCCGCCACCTTGCTCATCCACCATCGCCGCCTCGCTCCTCGTCCGTCGTCGCCATCTCCATCGCCATTGCCATCCGTCTCAAAGGTCGGTGCACCTCATCTGCTTTGTTGCAGTAGTTTCTTGATCCGCTAGGGTTTGACCCTCATCTCCATTTCTTCTAGTAGATCTCGGAGTTGGAGTAGCAATTGGGGACGACGGGCAAGGTGCCGTAGGAACAATGAGGGAAAGGAGAGGTGAGTGCCCAGCTCTATTCTCTGCCGCGCTCGCATGCTGCTCTGCTTGTTTCTTGGTAATACTCCTACAGTCCTACAGTACTTTGGATTCCAGCTATTGGACCAGCCGTGGTTGAAAGATAGCACTAGAAAGCCTTCAGTAGTTTCTCATCTTTCTCAACTGCAAAGTATTCTCTGAAGACTTTATGAATACCGCCAGCTTGGAGAACCTTTGGACCAAAGCTTAGTATCAGAAATTTTTGGTCCCAGAGTTACTGCAAAGAAAAAAGATTTATCAGTGAGGAAATTTTTTATTTTATCAACGTAACAGAACTTTATTGTGAAAAAGGACAATGGTTGGGTTCTTACAGTGTTCTTTCTTCTTTGAACCCTTGCATGTACGTAGTTATATGTTTTATGGCTCAATTTGTTCATCTAATAAATGAAGGAGCTCTTGTTTATCAGTTTGGACAATGGTTTGCAAGTTTGGATTGACATTAAGTAAGAACTTCATGTTTTGCCTGTACAAGACATTTTGCTGTTAACTGAATGATCTTGAATGACATGTGCTGTTAACTGAGTGATCCTTCTGTTAACTGAGTTTTTCCTTGTGCTTACTTGTAGTGCTCTTGGTGGAAGCAATGCATGATTAGAGGAACTTGAATTAAAGAGTGTTTCTGATTCAGGTTCATTCAGCATTTAGCACAGTTTCTGAATATTTTTCCAATTATTGTTTTGCCTATCAGAACTATTACCTTCATTGTTTGGGTTGTTTTCCTGCTTGTATAAGGAATTTTTTTACCCGATCTAGATGATGCATGTTTTAAAAGTGCTGTAGTTAGATTGTATCAGTGGCATTAGTGCACCATCATGTGTCCAGAGGTTTGGTTTGTAGCCAGCAGACCGGTGGCGGCCTCAGATTCCTGTGGACATCGCTTGCCCCGATGCAAACACTAGATTAGAGCTTATATTAGGCAGCAACAGTGCCTTCCATTATCATTTAGATATTACATATTAGTGTAGACTTATTTTGAACATCTTTTTGCTGTTGCACAACGATGGCCAGGTGGTCAAAATGCACTTTTGGTCATCATTGTTGGAACAGATTAGGCTGGGGTCTTTGGAATTGCTTCTAGTTATATGAGATACTTACTTGAGTACTTGACATACAACTATCGGCGCTGCAAATTTTGACCATTGCATGTGAATGTCCTGCTGCCACCCCTGACCTGATAGATTTTTGATCTGGACCTTATGGTTAATTCATTCATTTATTCATGTTACTGCATTGTCTCCACATGTTTCCTGAACGATCAGTAGATGGTGGAATGGTAGTGTGATGATGTAGCTTTATCATTACATCTAGCTGTTGGTGAGATATCTCCTCTCAGTTCATATAATAATGTGCTTCCTTTAGTTGTTTCTTCCATCGAGTGTAGAAGCTCTTCCATGATATGATATATGGGGTTTGCTATTTTTCGGTTAACTTCCATCCACCCACCAAACTTGCAGCTTTAATACAAAGTACTGCTCTGTTTTGTTATTATTGAATGGGGCCTCATGTATACGTGCCTGCTCGACCATTGAGATGCACAAACTCAAAGGTTTGAAAGTTTCTTATTTACCTATATTCTTGTATACTATTGGCCGCATGCATGCTATCGCCCTGTATTAACAAATTTATCGAGTCTGTCAGATTGCTTGGTGCTGTGATTCTTGGTACTACTGTTACCTTAGCTATGGCAATTTTATCGTTCAAGTAGCCATGGTATGTTTTTTATGAAGGATAAATTTGTATACTTGGTGATGTTTTGTTTATTCATGTTATGGTGTTGGAATTTTGCTATGCCTGTCCATTTTGCTAGGTTTGCTCATAGATCTCTCTCTCTCTGTAGTACAGATCTTGCTATATGTGCAGTATGCCTCAGCTTTTTTTATCTTGTGATAGAGAGGTGAGTGAGCTCAAGATAATGTGGTCCTAACATAATAATGTGGTATTTCAAATACAACTGGTCTTTCAAATAATGTGGTCCTAACATAATAAAAATAGCGGATACTGATGCCCCTATAAGATGGCGGTAAGATCTTTGGGAGCTCCACACGTGCAATGTCTGCATAAATGGTTTTCGCAGAGTTAAAGTTATTTACAAAGCGTTTGTGCTGAAATTCACACACTGCTCAGAAAGTTATTTACAAAGGGATTTTTTTTATCTGATCAAAATTGCATAATTAGGTTCTTGACCTAACCTGAATTTTGTGTTTTTTTCAGAGTTCTTCCTTCTGAAGAAAAATACATTTTTCAGTATATGTCCCCAGACTTTGCAATGGTTTGTTCGCACAAGAGCAGCAATGCTACATCTTGCACAGCAAAACCTATCTAATATCTATTTTTAGGTTAATTTAATAATTAATTTTTAATTATTCTATCATCCTAGTTGGACATTGTGTTCATAATTAACCTTCTTTGCTCTTTTTTTGTGTTATACTTGCAGATGGCTTGGAGGAAATAACGCATGATTTCAGATAAGTGAAATATGCACTTTTCGTAGCGGTTTTTGCACATTTTCATCTTTTATATACATGTGCAAAGATCTCACACAAGAGAGAATTGTAGATGTTGATGATATTATCTATTGGATGTAAGGATGCAGAAGCACCTATATGAATGCTACTACTTGGCTCTGGATTTTAGATTATACATTTGCATTAGGTAGATTTGCTTTTAGGTTTGAAATATCTTGTATTTGTATGGAGAGAGACTTCCAGAGATTTTTCATGATTTTGTGGTTCTGACATTGATCAGTGGTGACTTTCTATATCATTTTACTTTTTATATTTTTCTTTGTTTTTCTTTTATTTTTTCTAGACATTGTTTCTGATTTTTTTCATCATGTGTTACTAAATAATGACAAGAACGCACCAAAAACTTCTTGAATATTGTTTTTTTTTCTGAGTATTGGTATCTTGGGAATTCAGTGAAGTTGTTGTTGTTCTGCTCCTTGGAGGATTTCATGGGATAAGGCTTGTGCATACAGCTTCTGAATATTGGTCGTTCCACATCCACAGCATCAGGGAATGAAACGTTCATGATAGCACCGCTAAACAGCAGCAGGGAAACTCCCCCCAACGTGGATTTCTTCCCTGGAGGTGGAAGGGGATCGAACTGTCCAAGAAAATCCTGCTGGGTTAATTACCTTCTGCTGCCAAAGTAAGCCTAAAGGGGATGAGAAAATTGAGTTGCAAAGTATAAAGGGTATGAGCTCTAGCAGATTTAGAAAAGTACATTGTTTTATGTGTGAAACCCACGTATCAGTGGTCAAGAAAAAATGTCTTTGAATTTTAGAGGCATCGGTTCATTTACAGAGAGTTTAAAAAAAATTGTAAAGCTTTAGAGCTAAAGCTCCAGTGAAAAACTGTAAAGCTTTAGAGCTAAAGCTCCAATGGTCTAAAGTTAGCTCTAAACCTTAGCCCACTTCACATTAACATATTACTTCGTAGACCTCGCGGGCGTGCGTGCGTGTAGCGCAGTGGCCAAGCTCCGGTGGTGGGAGCTGGCCGGCCGGGGTTCGAACCCCGGTTCTACACCGCTTGCTTCGTGCAAGCAAAATAATTTCCAAGTGTCTGCCTCTCACGCGTGATGCCACAATGGGATCGTGACGTGCCTGTCGCCTACGAAATCAGTGGATTTCGGTGATCTCAAGAAGGATGCGGTTAAATCTGAGTGTAGCTATAGATTTGTTTGTACACGGGTGATGTATGTAGTGTGCGTGTGTTGAGTGGACATGCGTATGTACGAACAGATGCTACAGCTATACCCAGATGAGAGGCAAAAAAAAAAAACTTCGTATACCTCAAAACTGAGCTAAAGTCCTTTAAAATTTTAGAGCTCTAAATTTTAGAGAAGATAAAAACAGACCCCTAGTGATTCTAGGCAAATCACAACCGCACGAGACAACTCGGTATGATTTAAGAAAATCTTCACGACAATGCATCACTGTCAGAACAATTCAACCAACAAGTTCCAGTTGATATACAAGGACAAGGCTAGCCAGTTTTTCAGTACTAAGAACTCGGCTCTTTCCCATCCAAAAATGTAATGAAAACATTTTTTTTTCTGTATTGCTCATTATTCCAGTGGATAATATACAAGGCTTGCCAGTCTTTCAGTACACATAAAACACCAATATTCATGTCAAAGCAGTCAGTATATAGGCAACAAACTCTTGCCGCTTGTATGACTTTGTTACCTACGAGGCACCGTAAACTAACCACCACCCAACGTGTAGTAGCTCTGAAGAGAAAACATCAAAACAGCCTCCAGGCTCCAGCTCTTCCCTCAGAAAGTGAAATAAACTGGCGGTGGATGGACGATTTCCATCTTCGACCTCGTGACATTGCCGGTGAGCACACTCTCCGACATGGCCTCGTCGGCCTGGAAAGGCTGCACCTGCGCAATCCTCTCAGGGATCGCCTGACCCTCCTCCACTCGAGCAAGGACTTCATAGTGTGCTCTCAGCCTCTTGGGCTTCGTCTTCCATTCCAGAATATTTGACCAGTTCACCTCCCCTTCAGCAAGCTTCTTCTCCACCGCGAATGCCATCTTGACATAGGTTTGAGCCGAGGCCCGTGCCTTCAGTAGCTTGAAGGTACCTTTCTCGCCTGCTTTCTTTCCAAGTACCGAGGCCAAGAGCTCCTCAAATCCCTGCAGACTGCCATCTGATCCATTCAGAGATAAAAGAGGCCACAATCCAGAGTTATGTGGTTCATCCTCATCGTCAGCGATAGCAGGGATTGCCCCGCCCGTGAGGAGAGCTCCACTTGGCCTGGGGCCAACCGTTTGAGCTTGAGCTTGTCCTTGGGAGACATCGAAGGAGTCGAGGACAAGGAGGTTGGGCCCTCAATGCGAAGAGAGAGCAGGGGTTTCTGATTAGACCGGGCTGCACCACGCAGGGCTTGTGCAATGGATAGTAGGCTCGAGAGGCGACCCTTGTAAGTGGTACGGTTGAGAGGAAGTGGTAGTTCAAGTGGCAACCGGAGGCTCACAGCTCTGGCACCCTTCACTGTTACGACTGCACCATCGGACAGAACAACCTTCTTCAAGGTACCAGCGTCCACATCATGCTGCAGAGAAATCAAGCATCAAAATTTAGATTTGGTTGTGGTGAATGTTCAAGCAATAGGTGTACAGAATTCATATGTCAAACATATATAAAGAGAGTAACTCAACTCAACTTATCATTAGATAAATATATGCTCTACAATATTTTTGTTTCTTTGACTCAATTAAACAATGGTATGTACTAAATAGATACCCCTGCACGAATCCCACATACCAGAGGTTGCCATTTTAAAATGTATGCAGGGAATTCGTCTTTCAAACTTGTAGCCTTAGTGTTTAATCAATTATCCCTTTGTTTGGTTTCGCTTTTTGGGAGCTAAAAAAACAGCAAGAGGCTGGAACTGCAACAAGAATTGGTTGTGTGCAAAACTCTTGCAGAGACTGGAATAAAATTCATTTTTTTCTAAAAAGGTTAACTATTATGATATTATATAGTAAGAATTATCCAATCTATCTATAGCATAACAGATTTGTAAATATCAAAATATACTTTCTCACATGAATATCTGCCAAGCAGTAAAGTACAGGAGTGTACAATGAAAACCGTAACCCAAGAAAAGGATCCTTATTCCACTAGAGCAATCCGGTAGACCACAATTGAACTGGCAAGGAAGTCAGACATATGCAACTGATAACATAATAGTATATCTACAGATATGAGCATATAAACACTGAAACATTTATCAGTTCATTCTTGTCACACTTTGCACAAAAACACCAGTTGCCATTTGCTGCTTAAAATGCACCTTAAAATCTTCAGGGAAGGAAGTCCAAAGTTAAAGATGCCAGCTGCATCATACAGAAGTACTCCCCTCATTCTAGGCTAGTCCGAGTTTGAGACAAAAAAAAAAGAGTATCTTTTGTAATGCCACCGGCCCCAACTCCAAATTTGATGATAATTTCAGCCGTGCCTTTTGGTTTGCCTCTGATGCTCGAGTGTGAGTAAACATTTAGCTTAACCTCCTGATCTTAATGTTTTTAGTGTTCCTATTCTATCACTACCTCCTGATATCATCCCAATTTGCACTTTGATGCCTTTGGGCGAGCACGCTTGACCCTTGGCAACCACACCATTTCAATCTCTAGACTAGACTATCAGAAACTCAGATGCATACCGAAGACACAGACTCACAATTCAAAACCAACCAGAACAAGAACAATACAAGTCGCACACTTGTACCGTTGTACAAAAAGGAAAACATTTCATTATTTGGGTGTCAATCCACACGCCTTACTGGATTTTGGTCTCAATCCACACCCCCGGCATGCGAATTCTATCAGCTCAGGTGTTCCCCTCCCATTTTCATCAATTTCCAACTTTTTGCAAAAACGAACTTCTGCTCTTACCGGCAAGGCAAGCCTGACGTCGTCGCCGTCCTGGATCCAGAGCTCCATGGGCCCGGCGAGCTGGAAGGGCGGCAGGGTAGGCTCGACGACGCTCCCCCTCCCGCCCCGCCTGATCTCGGCGAGCGCCGTGTCGTCGGCGTCAGCCTGCGAACGGAAGATGGGGAGGTCGACGAAGTCCCACCGGCTGACGTCCTCCAGCAGGCGCACCGGCAGGACCTTCCTGCCGACCTCGATGTCGAACTCGTACGCCACCGCGTGTCCCACCAGCGCGTCCCGCACGTCGAATCCGGACACCTTGAGCCCCTCGGCCTGGAACCCCAGCCCCTTCACGATCGCGTCCCTCAGGTCCTGCGCGCGCCGCAGCGGGAATCGCGTTCAATCCATTGCCCAATCGGATCGGATCTAGAGGAGGACAGACGAATCACAGCAGGAGAGGGAATTTCGCTTCAGCTCAGTAGCTCACCGAGATGGCCTTGGGGACCGGGGGCTTGGGCGTCGCGGCGGCCTCCGGCTTCACGAGGCCGTGCGCCGACCCGGCCACGAGGAAGAGCGCAAGCGGCAGCGCGAGCAGTCGCCATCGAGCGCGAGCGGGCATGGCTGCTGCTACTGGTGGTGGTGCCCTTCTTGGCTATTGAATGATTAACCGTATCGTTTCTGTTCTCCTCCGGCGAGGGGAGACGAATTGGATTTGCTACGGGGCTATAAAAAAAAGACGCTTTTACATATATGCTATTAGGAAAGTTTGTAGTTACATAGGAGTCATTAAAAATGTGACTGTATATAGGTGTCACTGCTCTAATTTTTTTTTTGTATTACACGTCATTCTGTCCTGGTTCTGTTTGTTTTTTGTCGTTTGGTACCTCTTACCAGTGGGGACTGGCCAGTGAAATTGTCCATGTTGCCCTTAAACGGTAGGGATCGTGTTGACTACGATTCACCACGTTTTCTTCTCTCTCGGTCTCTTCTGCTCATCACGAGCGCAGCAAGCTCCTCACGGCAAAACCCGCGGCGGCGCTTGGCGATGGGGAACACGAAGTAGATCCACCCTGCTCGGAGTGCCTCCACGTCGCGCACAGCCGGGACCTCGGGCAGCCGACAGCTGCGGGCGGGTGGAGGACGCAGACTGGGCCCGCCGCCTAGTGACGGCAACGGAGGCGTAGGGGCCAGCAGTTGCGAGCAGTAGCGCGCGATTGTGGGCTGTGGACGAGAAAGTGCGGCACTGCAACGGGTGCGCACCACCGGCTCCACCATCTGACGCCCCTCCGCTGCTTGGATCTGGCGAGCCAGGTGTTCGACGGCTACAATGGCGTGTCGGCGGCGGTCTACAGCAAGGAGCATCTGCTCGAGCACGTCATGAGTGCGCTGCCGCCGGACATCGACTGGCTTCAGGCGCTGCCCGCGCGCTCGTCGCTGGCTTTATCAAGGCGACCCCGGCGGCCTGGCCCTACACTCCTAGGCCCGGCACCGCCCTGCACCCTCGGCGGCGGTGGCCGTGGACGACGCAAGGACGTCGAGGTGGTGGACGTCGCCGCCGCCGCGGAGGAGCAGGAGCAGGAGCAGGAAGGCGAGCGGGAGCGCGAGGACGAGCAGCGGGTGGTCGGGGCCGCCGAAGCCACCGTCGCCGGGGTGGAAGTGGTGCGGCGGGGCCTTGGGGTGCGCCTGGGCCTTCTTGTCGTTGGGCTCCGGGTCCTCGACAACCACGGCCTAGAAACGAGGAGCAGTTGTGTAACACCCTAGGTGTTTGCCAGCAGTTAAGCAATGGGTTTGAGCTCAAACATGGCATATTAAGTGATGATGAAAATATCAAGGTCAAACCTATGGAAATGAGCCCCAACCTAAACTTGGATATTGCACCCTTGCTTTACATATAGGCCATTTTCAAGATATATGCTTGGCTGGTGTTATTGGAATATCTTCATGTGTCTCACATCAATACCCATCTATATTGATCTATGGAAAAGTTTCGTGAAGTTTGGAATCAAGAAGTCACATGAAATGACGAGTTATGTCCTTGCCGGAATTGTCTTATTAAGTGAATGGAATTATAGGTCATCAACCAAACCTTGCTACCTTGCCCAAATAACTCTAATTGAACTCTACAACAAAAGTCATGAAGGGTTCGTGTTGAGCAGAGATCAAGAAAATGCATCAATCGGTCTAAAACTCAGATTTAAGCTTTACCGCGATGCTACTTTGACCTATGTTGACCAATTGCTTCGAGTGTTTGCATGACAGTAGAACCTAAACAAAAGTTGAAGTTTGAGTAGAGTAGAACAAACTTTGTTTAATGCTCAAGAGCTAAATTAGTTCCTAGCTTAGTCAAATGCCGCTCACAATATCAAATCCAGTGTTGTTTTCAGGGTTCGAAAATCGGCTAAGTCTGGATGACTGAATTTTCGTATTTCAATTTTCGTGTACCTATCTTTAGCGAATTATCGTTTGGAAACCGTTGAGAATTAGACGAGACTCCTTTAAGAAATATGGTAGTACACACTTAGCTCTAAGAAACAGTGCAATCGGTTGATCAAATCATTGATTAGCTGGAGAGTTATGAAGGGGAGAAAATCAAGTTTCAGTCGTTTGTTTGCGGTGGTATTAGTAGTTCTCTCAGATTTTGAACTGCTGAGCAGCAGCAATGGCCGACCGACCGTAGGGTCTCAACGCCGCGTGGCGCCCTCGCTCGCTTGCATGCTCGCCAGCTCGCCCCGCGTGCACGATGTGGAGAAGCCGAGCGCCCTTTCCTTCTCTCTCCCTCTCATTCTCTGTCTCACTCTCGCTCTCAGCCATGGACAGCCGAGCAGAGCACCGTCGTTCTCTTTTCTCAGTGCCTCCTCGCTCACCACCAGCTGTAGCCACCATCTCCGCCTCATCCCCTCCACCTCATGCCCGTAGCGCCGTCTCCCAGGGCTGCCAGTGCAGCCGGCAACGCTGCCACCAGCAGGGTCGCCGCGGCCGCCGCTGGCGCACATGGCCTGGAGGCTGCGGTCCGCTGCTGGCCGGGCCAAGACCTGGCGCGAGTGAGGCCCGACGCCGCCAAGCGCCAGCACAGGTTCCCCGGTGCTTCATCGCCACTCCACCGCCGCCGACGAGCAGCCTCCGGCCGAAATCGCAAGCTTCCCGACGACCTCCCTGCTGTGATTCGCGTCAGGGACCTCGTCTTGAAATTCGACATAAGGGAGGGACCTAACTGCATAGTCTGTGACTTATATGAATAGTGCCTTTTGGATCTAATTGTTTTAAATCGGCTGAAACTTTGCAAATTCATAGTAAATTGTAGAAAAATCCAAAAATAGCAAATGAAGACTTTTTGGAATCCTTGTGAAATTCTCTATGCACTAGATCTATAATATGCTAGGTTTTAGCTTAAAGCTTTAGCTGTAAAAATAGATCTATGCAGCTAGGTTCTTGATACTTGTCATGTCTTGTCTTTTTCATAACTGCAGTTTTTATGCTCAAATAAATGTGAACTTTTTGTGGAGTGCTACTATGGTGATTGTTGTTGTCTGATAAAAATTTCAGGAGTTTAGGATTTATAGTTTAAGAGTTATAAAAATAACAAATGCCCTGTATTGCTTTGCTTCTACTCTGAACAGTTCTACATGTTTGAATTAATTGGCTCAATTAAGTTATGAATCATGACTTGGTGAAAATACATGAGTTGTGGTACTTTTCTTAAGCTTTCCAAAAAGTTAAATATCATGATTTTTGGCTAAGTAAATCTTGAGTTATACTTGCTTAAATCTCTATGGCTGTTTCTGCCCAAACCCAGATAGGGTTTCCTTGTTCTTACTGTGGGGCCTTCTTACTAGTAGAATTAGCTTTAGGTGTTTACAACAAAGTTGTTTAGAATTTGCTAAGATTTCTAAAAAGTCTAGAACCACATTTATTGGACATGTATAACTCCATTTATAGCTGTTTAAAGTGGCATGTCAGTTTCTATCTATGTTTTGGACAGAGATGTAATTATTGGATTAGTTGACCCTTCTAACTGTAGAATCATCTTAATATGAGAATAAGAAAGTTGTAGGTAACTTCCTAAGCTTTTCAAAAAGTTATGGTTCGTGTTTGTTGGAGGTCTAGAACTCCAGTTATGCTTCTGTGAAGTTCCGATCAGTTTTCTGTACCACTGTTGTTGGGTTGCAATTGCAGTTTTGCTTGTGCAATTATTTTCGTGGTGTAAATGATGTTTGTTATGGTTGTAGTGAATACAAAAGTTGTAGCAAATTTCATGATCTTGCTTGTGTTCAAATTGTAAGGTCATAGGACAGATAGTGTAGGAGTTACATGACTTTTAAGTCTTCTGTCAGGTTTTGATTTTATTCTGAGAAGATCTGAAAGATGCTAGTGTTTGATCTAGTTAGGATTTAAATGAGTTTTTGGTGATAATAACAAAGTTGTAGATAATTCATGTATATACATTCTGTTAAAATTTGGTAGTATTTGGCCTTGTGGTTTGTGAGTTATGCCTGTTTAAAGTTGGGTTTCAGAAATGGCTGCTCTCTGTCAATTGTGGACCAGTTTCTGTAAATGGGTATATATGACTTAGTTAACTGGAGAATCATGCTAAGATTATTAAAGATGAATTGTATAAAATTTCATAAGCTTTCCAGAATGTCTTGTTGCATGGCTATTGGATTTGTATATCTCTAGTTAGGATCCAAACATGAAGCTGTTGTTTGCAGTCCATAGTTGTGTTGTTTACTCCATGTGTTGTTAAGTGTGACTTATGCCCTTGTTGATGGTCAAGTTATGATACTTATGACTTTGTTAAACTTGTGTCATGCTTGATGTGCTTGCTCTCTATAGTTAGTTGTGTGATATTAGTTAAATCGCTATTGGTGTCTATGTCTTGCATAATCTTGTGTTACTATTCATCACATTCATACACATGCATCTTGCATCTCATTTAGGTACGCTAGATGAACCACGTGAAGGATATGATATGGAGCCGAACTCGAAGATTTGGTTTGATGGATCTATCTCGAAGATGGAAGGACTAAGCAAGTGCTAGGACCGGAGATGTCACCAAGTCGGTGCAAGCTAACTGAACTGACTTGTGTCGGATCCCAGGCAAGCCCCGGAGCATTCTAAGTCTCCCAGTATTTTACAAAATATTACTCAAGTTCTTATGATTGCTGCATTAGGTTATAAGAATTGAATGGAACCACTTGATACATATAAATTCCTTGTCCAGATATATACACCGTTAACCCTGTGTAGGTCCAGGATCGAACATATGCTTAGCCATGCTTAGACCGGTAGAAGTTGGGTGATTTCCTGTCACCTGCGAGAGATAGGTGGAAACCGGAGCACGGTTGGCTATATTTGCTATCGTGGAAAAGAACTATGGGGTAAAAGTAAATCGAGGCCGGGCAGAGTCTATGTGTAGGTTGACTCATGTGATTCCGTCTGTGTCGATTAAGGACCGTACCGTTGTTGGCGCTTCTGACAAGATTGAACGCATGCCTATCACTTAGCTGGCCGGATAACTCGTTTCGACCGCGAAGCCGAGTAGCTCAACTCAGGCCGGGACCCATTTTGTTGTGCGCTCCTTGCGGGGGGCGATCAGACTGAGCCCAAGGGCAGGCTAGGCCTGAACGTCCTGGCATCTGGTGTCCTAGATTGTGCAGCGCGGTACGGACCCGCGAAATATGGACCTGAGTTGTACCAAAGGTGACCTAAGGTGACCGTTGATCTGGTCTACCTGGGTTTGTGTTAGGAATAAATTCTCAGCTGGTTGAAATCGATTCGAATCGCCGTCTCTCCCGGATAGTGAGAAACTTGGCTAGTCCCAACATCGTAGTAATTGGATTATGGAATGTGATGGTTCGGATAAACATGGAATTACTATACCTGCTATGGTTACTATTGTATGCTCTAAAAAGATATACCACATGTTTGGCACAGCATAGTTGCTAATCTAGAGATGGATAGTTCTAATTAACTTGATGACAGAATTATAATTGTATAATTGAGTTAATCGTTTTTTATGCAAAATGTTGTCAAGCTACCTCCACTTATAAAGCCTTGCATACTCCTTGGAGTCAATTTTATTTCTGGTTTATGACGGGTAAGTCTAGCTGAGTATATTCGAGTACTCAGGGTTTATCCCACCATGTTGCAGGTGAGGTTTTGGCCTGCTGAAGATGGTGGTTAACCGCCGGTGGGCTCGGTGACTCTATATTTACTTCTTATCTACATGCTTTTGTCTGAGGATGTCACTTATGCTAGCAATGTATTTGGAACTTATATCAATGTAATCCTTTGAAAGCAAATGTTGTTTTCACTAATCGGTTTTTAAACCCAAACTTATACTATTATTTGTGAAACCATTTGTAATATTATTTCCGCTGCAATTCTGCGTATGTGATGTGTATTTGCTTAATCACGCGATCTTGGTTGTGATGTTGATTTACCGAGGTCCTACGTGACACTCGGCGGACTACCGGGTTTATATAAGTGAGAGTATGCGCGTGTCAACATGTTAAGCGGGGACAGCCGTACTTGATCTTGTATAAATTGGGTGGTTCTGTCACAAGTTGGCACTGTGGGCGAGCGCAGCAGCGAGGACGACATCCGCGTCAGCTTGCCGGCCCCCGGCCCCACCCCCGCCCCATCGCCGTGGTCGTCCATCCCTCGCCGCCGCCGCTCCCTGGCCCCGACGCCTCCGTCCCTCTCCTCAATCTCTGGCAGATCTCCCCTAGAGCAGACGCGCCGCGCAAGTGGGGCAGGCAGGTAGAGGATGGACGGTCACCGCCCAAGGGCAACATGGACAATTTCACTGGCCGGTCCCACCTGTAAGGGCTACCAAACGGCGAAAAACAAATAGAAAAAAGACAGAATGACGTGTAAGACAAAGAAATTTAGAGCAGTAACACCTGTATACGGTCACCTTTTTTTATAACTTATGTATAATTACAAACTTTCTTAATGTCATACATGTAAAAGCCTCCTATAAAAACGATCTCTCTCAAGAAGGACGACGCTTGGGGCCCTTGAAGCCAGTGGGTCCCGCCGCGAGCCAACCGTGTACGGAGTACGTGGAAGTCTCTAGAGGGTGTAGTCCGGTTTTCCCCTTTCGGGGCGGTGTTCCTTCGCGGCTGTGAGACTGTGACGAGGAACACGTGTAGCAAACCAATCAGATGCGAGCAATAGATTGCATGGATGGCGCAAGCCGAGAGCGGGAGGCAGGTGAAGAGGTCACCGCACCGTCTCTGCCGGAGTGTGCCAGACCGCAGACGATGTGCCGTTTGGACCTGGGATTCTAAAATTTACATATTATCGGAGTATCATAAGGGCAGGTACATAATGTTTTATGGAATTCTAAAGTTTTCATGATGTTTTGTTGAAGGATTTCTCTGATGAAGAAATTAAAAAGGGTTTGGACAGCATTGGGAACTTGAAGGCTCCCGGCGTTGATGGAATGCCTGCTTTGTATTATAAATCTTTTTGGGAAACAATTGGAGATGATATCACTAGAGAGGTACGGAGTTTTTTGAGTGGTGGGCCAATGCCAGATGCTTGGAATGATAAAGTGGTGGTATTAATCCCCAAAGTTCAAAACCCAGAAAAACTCAAGGATCTTCGACCGATCAGTCTATGCAACGTCGTGTATAAGATTGCATCAAAGGTATTATCGAACCGATTGAATGGAAGATCCTATTACCTGAGATTATTTCGCAAAATCAAAGTGTGTTTGTCCCTGGTCGTTTGATTATTGATAATGTATTGATAGCATATGAGATGAATCATTTCATGCAAAATAAAAGAAGTGGAGAGGACGGGTATGCGGCGTTGAAGTTGGATATGAGCAAGGCCTATGATAGGGTGGAGTGGCCTTTTATAGAGAAGATTATGAGAAGACAGGGGTTTCCTGAGAGATGGATAAGCTTGATCATGAAGTGTATTACAACAATCACTTATCTTATTTGGGTGAATGGCGGCTTGACTGAACAAAATTTTCCTACCAGGGGTTTACGGCAAAGGGGATCCAATTTCCCCGTATTTATTCTCGCTTTGTGCGGAAGGTTTTTCAGCCTTGTTAAATGATGCTGAGATGGATGGAAGGATTCAGGGGGTCTCGATATGTGCAGGAGCTCCTAGCATAACTCACCTTTTGTTTGCAAATGATTCGTTGCTTCTCCTAAAAGCAAATGAAGAGAATGCACAACATCTGCGACATGTTCTACAAATTTATGAGACATGCTCGGGGCAGAAAATAAATAAAGAAAAATCCTCTCTTGTGTTTAGTTGGAACACTAAGTCTCAGGCCAGAAGAAGGCTTATGGAAATTCTTGACCTGTCACAGGAGTCGATGAATGCACGGTACTTGGGGTTGCCGGTAAATATGGGAAAATCAAAGGCGAGTGTGTTTGCATATTTAAAGGGGAGAGTCTGGAAACGCATTTAGGGATGGAAGGAAAAATTGCTATCCAAAGCTGGCAAAGAAACATTGATTAAGGCAGTGGCACAATCAATTCCTTCATATGCCATGTCATGTTTTGACCTTACTAAATCTTTATGTGACGAAATGGGCAAAATGATATGTACATACTGGTGGGCGCAACAAGATAAAGAGAATAAGATGCATTGGGTGTCTTGGGAGGAGATGTGTAGAAGAAAAGAGAAAGGTGGGCTTGGCTATAGAGATCTTCATCTCTTTAATCTGGCGATGCTTGCACGGCAGGGATGGAGAATTTAATAGAATCCTGATTCTTTATGTGCACAGCTGCAGATGGCAAAGTATGGCACAAATGACTCCTTGCTGTAGGTTAAGGGCGGGCTAGGTACCTCCTATACTTGGCGTAGCATTGTGCGTGAACTCCAAGCGCTGAAAAAAGAACAGATCTGGAGAATTGGGGATGGAGTTCAAATAAAAATTTGGGAAGACCCGTGGATCCCAAATAGGACCACCAGGAGACCGATTACCCCTAGGGGTCATACTGTGCTGACTCGGGTTGCTGACTTGCTGAAACGATCTTGATTTCCACGAAGGAAAATCCACGGATACAAAGTATAACGTGATAGTTTCAGGCGATCATTCCATCACATTATCCAATAACAGTCGATATCATAGTCATATATCGAATACCTGTTTTAAAGAGAGTACAAATAGCAATGTTTACTCATTATTACATCGCCACTTCGCGGAATCACTCAGAGCATGTAGCAACTAGAACAACATCCAGTAGAATGGTAGCGGGCGTCGACTCCATCTTCACGAACAACAGGAACAAGACCTCTAATCCTCCCAACCGTCTCCCTGGAAGTCACACTCAGACTCGGAACCTGCCAAACGATTATCAATACGATTTGTACTGGCCACTGGCTCCTACCCTATGCTTGCGTTTGCTTTGTGGTAGTGGAATGCAAAGGTAGAGCAAAAGACCTATTGGTGGCTGTAGTTTCCTAAGCGAGTATGTCAAATTTTAATAATAATTCATTAAGTTTTAACCCATCTCATCCACACGTTCTCCCATTCCATCACACACATCTCACCACTCTCACACTCTCTAGGCGACAATGACGACTTCCTCTCGTGCCTTGCCTCATCGGCCAAAACCAGAATCCAACACAAGAATCCCAGGGGGGAGAGAAGAAGGGGCTCCACTCACTAATCAAGGGAAGCGTAGGTCATAGGAATGTCCATATCCGAGGACGCGGCTATACGTATAGATCGATCAACTCTGCAGAGCGTGTACACCTGGAACCACAAGATCACCATCATCGGTGGTGCCCCACCTAGGCTGATACCGGGCTACTTTTTAATCGGTGCGATGCCACCCTACCACTCAGCCTTAGGCCACCCCGGAGTCCACCGAAATGCTAAGACTGTGAGACGTAGTACCAGGCCCTAGAGGTCACTATGCTGTCTTAGGAGGGTGTGAGCAACACACCCGTACCTCCCAACACTATCTGTCGATGCAAAAAGTGACCAACACGTAAATATTTATAGTTTTGCTGTACGTTATGATCGGAGGTGGCCTAGCACTCAATGACACATGGTTTATACTGGTTCAGGCAACATGCCTTACGTCCAGTTTGAGTCGATCGGTGACTTTATTCCTAAGCCCAGGTGCTCGAAGTTTGTTGTGGGGTTACAAACGGAAGGGAGAAGGAAGGAGGGTACAAGAGGTCTGGTTGGACTCTGGTCTGGAGGGCCGAGAGTGATGGGAGCTCCGCTATGTGCTAAGTGTTTGAGTGTATGCTCAGGGTTTGAACCTAGTGGTTCTGCTGTGGCGCGTTAGTGAACTGATCGATCCCCTTGTTGGGAAGGGGCCCCTTTTATAGATGAAGGGCATGGCCTTACAAGTGAGAGAGAGAGTACGTATGCTACTAAGTCTTGTTGCCCATGCCGACGGGTACTAGATAATGGTAGGCACCCACAATACTGTTTAATGTCAGATGCACGTGGGAGGTTGCGTCGTCTTCTTCTGGTATGGCAGACGTCGGTGCCTCCCATACTGTTGATGCACAAAGGCCTGTAGGGGTTTTTACCATGTTCGCCTGGTACGGTAAATGTCGGCGCCCACAATACTATTGATGCCCAGAGGCATGTGGGGGGAGCCTTACCGTATTTGTCTGGTATGGGAGTTGATGGCGCCCACAACACTGTTGGGAAAATGTCGGCGCCTACAACACTGCTTGGGTTCTGTCATGCCAGGAAGGTCATATGGTACTGTCCTGTAGGTGTACAAGGTACGGTCCTTGGTATTACAGTTGACTTGAGTGCCCTGCCATACTTTTTCCGTTCGTTTCCTGGTCCTTACCGAGCGGACGTCCCCGGTCGATTGGTCCCAGTCGGCTCTGATTGTGCTAGTTGGAGAAGAGCTGTGAGCAGGGGTTCGGCGCATCCTCGATCGGAGACGCGGGTCGGAGTCGGAAGCGGTATTTGGACAGGCCTTCCGGTCGAAGAGGCTGGCTGGGGTCAGAAGCGAGCGTTGTTCCTCTTTGTCCAGGCCTTTCGGTCAGAGAGGCGGGCTAGAGCCCAAAGCAAGTGTTTGTTCCATCTTAGCGAGGCCTTCCGATTGGAGATAGGATCGCCCTTCTGGCTTGTCATTTAGGATTTTGGGCCAGCCCATGAGTTGCACGTCGTCCGCATTGTCATCTGCTGAGCTGAGCCTTTGTTGGGAAGCCAGTCCATGAGGGACCCTGGGTTTATGAACCCGACAGGAGCCCCCGAGCCCCTGGGTGATTCGGGTAGAATTGTCTGGGGGATTTTTGTCTTGACGGCGGGTGCGCGCGAGCGCACCCGCGGGTGTAGCCCCCGAGCCCCTAGGAGATTCATGCAGAATCGCTTGGGGGGGGGGTTTGTCAGCAGCCGAGGCAGTTTTAGGGATCGAGCGAGACAGAGCTCGCGGATCCTGGCATCGGACGCAATTGATGGATTGGGCGAGGTAGACTCACGGACCCGTCATGCGCAGCCGAGACAGTTTTTAGGGATTGGGCGAGACAGAGCTCGCTGATCCTAGCGTCAGGCACAGCCGAGGGATCAGGCGAGGTGGACTCGCGGACCCGTCGTGCGTAGCCGAGGCAGTTTTAGGGATTGGGCGAGATAGAGCTCGTGGATCCTGACGTCGGGCACAGCCGATGGATCGGGCGAGGTGGACTCACGGACCCATCGTGCGCAGCCGAGGTAGTTTTAGGGATCAGGCGAGACAGAGCTCGTGGATCCTGGCGTCGGGTGCAGCCGAGGGATTGGGCAAGGCAAACTCACGGACCCGTCATGCGCAGCCAAGGCAGTTTTAGGGATCGGGCGAGATGGAGCTCACGGATCCTGGCATCGGGCGCAGCCGAGGGATCGGGCGAGGTGGACTCATGGACCCATCATGCGTAGCCGAGACTGTTTTAGGGATCGGGCGAGACGGAGCTCATAGATCCTGGCATCGGGCATAGCCAAGGGATCGGGTGAGGTGGACTCGCGGACCTATCGTGCGTAGCCAAGGCAGTTTTAGGGATCGGGTGAGACGGAGCTCGCGGATCCTTGCGTCGGGCGCAGCCGAGGAATCAGGTGAGGCAGTTTTAGGGATCAGGGGAGACAGAGCTCGTGGATGTTGATGTTGGGCATAGCCGAGGGATTGGGTGAGGTGGACTCGTGGACCCATCATGTGTAGCTGAGGCAGTTTTAGGGATCAGGCGAGACAGAGCTCGCGGATCCTAGCGTTGGGCGCAGCCGAGGGATTGGGCGAGGCGGACTCGCGGACCCATCATGAGGCAGTTTAGGTGTCTTGAGCCCCTGAACCATTTTGGGCTTAGTAGGGGTTAGTTGAGTTTTGTGCGTTACCCCATCCACGGTTTCTCGCAACCGGAGGGGCTGAGCTAACGTTGCTTGCCTCGATGGCTCGGGCTCGAGTGACGCGCTCGATGAGCTCGCTAATGGTAATGATCGAGTGAAATCTAGGTCTGACATTCATGACAGGGTCGGCATAGCCCTCTTGTGATATTCCACTGCTCCTTAACCTGTAACCCAGCACATGCCCGGGTCGTTTCAGAGACCGACCTGGGTGGCCCGCTGGCCTCCCCTCGATGGAGATTGTATGAGTTTGGTAGAGGTTTAGGATCGAACGAGAAGGTTGAGATGACCCTGTCAGCTTCGGGGCAGACTGGGCGAGGGCCGCTTAGGGCTCATATGCATTTTCTCCCCTAGCTCTATTTGACGCAAGGCGGCCTCGAGCCCTTCGTGGGACAGCCTTCAAACCCCGATCGATTGTTGCTCATGTTGAATGAGGCAACTGTCGCTTCATGACGCAACACGGAGCGTTGTGATGCATTTGACTGCATATGCAATGCTTTGGATGTATGGAATGAATGAATGTGTGCATAGATGTATGAATGATTATATAAAGAAATAGTGGGGGTTGGTAATGTTACCTTGATGACTCGAGTGACGGGGTTTGAGGAGCTCCAATCGGAAATATCCAACCGAGATCCATGCTCGTCGTTCGTGATGGAGTTGGCATGGCCCACATGGGGCGTCCCTCTGCTCCGTACCTATCTCTCGGTGTTTACCTGAGCCGTCCGATCGACCCAGGAAGCTCGATGGTCTCTCCTTGGTGGAGATCCTATGGTTGGGCCTTTCCAAGTCCTGCTTGAGAAGGCTGAGGGCCGCCTGCGCATGGTGGTGCTTTGGTTCTCGCACTCGGCGTGCGGTAGTGGTGGGCCATACCCAGGCCACGTCCCGTCTGACCAGACGCCATTCCATCAGGTAGGGTGTGTCCCATCAGTCAGGGCGCATCCCATTGTATCCCATCCACATTGAATGGGGGTGGAAGAGGGTTTTTCGCCCCCGTCATTTCGCCTTTCCCCGATCGCTGCACCTTTCCCAACTACTATGCCTCTTTCTTTAAGTAGGAGAATGGAGAGGGCTTTTGCCCTGTTCCTTTTCCTATTCCTCATCTGTTGTCTCTTCTCTTTCTTCCTTCTTGCCAAGAGCGTCTGAGTGCCGCGGTGGTTCCTAGGAGAGAATAGGGGAGAGCGAGGGAGAGGAGAAAACTCACAGATCCATTCACGAACCTGGAGCGAAATGTCGAGCTAGAGGTCGTCCGTCGTGAGGGAGTCGGTGATGGCTGCCTTCGCCGAGAAGAGGTTTCTACCGCCGAAGGAGGTGGCGCACTGGAGGGCTCCTAGGAGGGAGGATTTCCTGCAACCTTGGGCTGGCGAGGTTGTTTTCTTCCTCGCCTTCCATGAGCGCGGGTTAGGATACCCCGTGCACTAGTTTCTGTGCGGGCTCCTCAATGAGTGGGGCCTGGAGTTGTAGCATCTCAATCTGACTGGGGTGCTGCACATCGTCGGCTTCATCACTGTGTGCGAGGCCTTCCTTGGGATGGAGCCACACACAGACCTCTTCCGGTGGATGTTTTCTTGGCGAGCTTTGTCGGAGGGGAAGCCGCTCATGATTGCACCGATGGGGGGTTTCATGCTGTAGAAGACTCCAATCATACCCCATGTACACCCCCTGTGACTCCAATCAAGGGTGGCATGGGGAGTGGTTCTACATCAGGAACCCGGTGGAGGCGCCGTTTCCGCCTTTCATTGGCGAGAGGCTAGAGAAGTAGGAGAGCTGGTCATGGGCCCCCACTAGCCGGCAGAAGAAGAAGGTGGAGATCATTGAGGTGGAGCTCTAGAAGCTCATGTGACATGGCCTTGACAGGGGTGCGAGTGTTACATACACTTTTCTACCGTCGGGTCACTCCGCTGGCAGAGAGGACGCGGCCGATGTGGAAGTACAACGTCCCGACGAACCCTGACCATGCGTCACCGGAGGAGCTGTCGAATGACGAGGTCTAGAGTCACGTTGACCGGGTGCTACAACTGAGGTCTAAAGAAACCCTCGATGGAAAGCCTGGCACCCTCAATGCCGCGACGGTGTCCAAACTGGTATGCTCCCCTCTCCTCACTCCATGCTCTTTTCCCCTCTGCTCCCCTATTTTTGATTTTGAGTTGCCTATTTCATAGGGACTTAGAGTTTACAAGTCCCGGCCGCACCTTCCGAATGGGCCAGAGGGCGTGGCACGGCAAGCTACCCAGAAGGAGGCGGTAGTTGAGAGGAAGAGGAAGAAAGCCGAGGAGGCTCGGTGGAAGCATGAGAAGGAGATGGAGATCACCTGGCATGTGCGGGCCACAGAAAATATGAGTGACGTCGAGTCGGAGGAGTCCATAGTGGTGGAGGATGACATGATCTTCTTTGAGGAGGAGGAAAGCTAGGAGGTTGTTGCAACCTTGGTGGAGCGTTGCGATCCTATGGCCGTGTCCACTGGCGGCGAGCAGGAGGCAAAGAGGCGCGGTGGTGTTCCCATGACAAGGAAGCGTGCTGCGAGCGTGGACGCCGTCGGTGAACAGGAGGCGAAGCGGATGTGGTCCCCGTGCCCTTCTGAGGCATCACCGGCCTCATCCCCACCTACCGTGGGTGCGGCGGGACAAGCCAGGTGGTCAGGAGAGTGGGCTCATACCCACACATTGTCGGGGCCAGCGCCAACTTACGACCCGCAATAGGGGGATGCCCCGCCTGCTGCTCCGGTCGGCATGCCCCGATTCGAAGGTCGTGGTGACTCACGGGCCGAGTGGGAGCCAGTTGGGTTGACTCCCCCCGGTTGAAGTGAGGGGGTGTAGGTCGTGACCTAGGAGCGGTCCTCGCCCAACGGGCCTGTTGACATCGGGTCGGGGCTTTAGAGTCATACCGCTTACATCCCGATATGCCTTTTCTTTGTTTCTTTTCTTGATCTCGTTGTTGAGTTTTTTTTGGAGTGTGACTGACCTATACTTTTTTGACAGCGGCCGGATGTTGACGGGGCTGAGCATCGCCCCAACTCCTGTGCGGGAGGATTAGAGGCCCACCTTGCAGCGCGCCATGGTGAGCGGCAGGGAGAGCAGGATGCTGGCAGTAGGTCCTTCCCTTCTAGGGGCAACACCCCTCAAGTCAATCGCTAGTACGGCGGCTGCGGTGGTGACGGTGTTGGTGGCAATCTTGGTGTGAAGGTGGAGGCTACGTCGGAGGTATCCCTTGTGGCCCCTCCTCCACCAGCTATGGCAGAAGAGGAGAGGGAGATCGGACTCCTAGCCTTGTTGGGCGGGGGGGGCGCATGGCTCACCCTCCTAGTGGAAGATGGAGGTGCTAGGGGGAGATGTAGCTGGGATAGAGTCAAAACACCTGCCGGTGGCCCATGAAACCCAGGTGGTGGAGATCCCCTCCAGCGATGAAGCAGGTGACGTGGTAGAGCTGCCGGCGCCGTCGTAGGAGCTGGCGGTGGTCCGGTCGGAGGCTGGGCCCTCTAGCGGGCTGGAGGAGACCAACCTAGTGTGGCCCTATCCTGAGGACCCGATGAAGGTTCGGTTCATCCTTTGAGATTCACAGGAGTGTCAGCTCTGGGACATCCTTGGGGGAGAGGATTCGCCATGGAGTCTGATCTCGCCATGCTGTCGGTGAAGCTTGAGGAGGCCCAGGAGCGGGTTGAGTCCATCCAGCGGTTGGCCAAGGTCGACCTACACCGTGCCATGGTGGTGAGTTTTCCATGCTTGTCCTTGACCCCTTGGTCTTTCGTCGGTTGCCTCAGCATGCTTGCTTCTCATTTTTGTAGGGTCTGGAGGGGATGTCAAGCCACAAGTCCTATTTCCTCTGGATGGAGCATGCATGGATGGCTGAGCTTGAGCGCCAGCTAGAGTCCTCCCACCATGAGTCCTAGGACCGGACAGCTGAGGTGACCGAGGCGTGGGTGGCAGAAGTGCTCGCGGTGGAACAGGCGACTGCCGCTGGGCGAGGGCTTGAGGCGGCCAAGGCCCGCTAGGCAGAGACTGAGGCGGTGCTACGAAAGTCCTTGGTGGACACCGAGGTGGTGCTCTAAGGTACCCTAGAGACCTTGAAGATGGAGTGGAACACCCTGGAGACAGAGCAGAAGGCCCGGTCAGAGGCTGACCAGGAAGTGCTCGCGCTCTGGGGCCAGGTGATGGGGACAAAGGAGGTGAATGCCTGGCTATGTGAGCAGGTGACCCAGTAGGCGGAGGGACTCTCCATCCTCGAGAACACCCACCTCGGTAAGTACCTTTTCTGCTTTCAACATGTTGGTTTCTTTCTTTAGCTTGCTTCTGAGCTTATTGTCCTTCTTCTAGAGCTGGGTGGAAAGGTGGAGTCATTGGAGCAGGACCTAGAGACAGCCAAGGCAATGATTGTCTAGAATGTGGAGGCGCTGGCCAAGTCCCTTGAAGAGTGACATGCTCTTGAGGGGGAACTTGACCAGATACGCAATGTTGCCCAGCTCATCGTCTCGGAGGTCTTTGGGTCGGTGCCAAGTACCAGCATGCCCACCATCCGGCTAGCGGAGGTGCCGAATGAGGTTCGGGCCCTCGTCACCGATGGAATGTTCTATGGGACGTTGGGGGTGTTGACCTCGGTGGCGACGTACCACCTAGACCTAGACTTCACCACCATCTGCAGCGGGTATGCCGACGGCTAGAGCGCGGAGGACATCCAATCGCTCGGGGGGAGCATGCTGCCACACACAAAGTTGGTGGCCGAGCAAGTCTCCGCGCAGTGGGTGATGGATGCTCGCCATGCGGACATGGCCAGAAGCGTGCGTCAGGAGGACATCACCTAGCCTACGGATGGCGTGGAGCCTGGGTCAGAAGTGGATGTCGCCCCGCCTCCAACCGAGCCAAATGTTGCCTAGTCAGAGGACGAGCAGCCCCTTCCCTCGCCGGTCGAGCCAGTAGTCGATGCCATCGTGGAGCCATAGTAGAAGTTTTAGAGTAGAAATACTTTAGCAAATATAGAAGATAATGTTGTGGGGGAGCCCCCTATGTAAAGTGTTTTTGTGTATTCATAAATACAGTAACTTTGTTTTTGTGATGGAACTACTTCGTTCGGGGAAGCTTGTCCCGTCCGTTCCTTATTTTTACCTTAGCATAACTTTGTTTTTTATTCTTTTCTTTTTTGCACCTACCCATTTGCACTGTAGGCTACAACCTTAAGAGCCCGAGCATGGCCCATGAGGCTCAGCCACTTGTAACCGTAGGTAGAGGCGGGGTGCGATCGGTCGGAATATTTAAAGCAAAGTTACGTAAGGTAATTAAAGGAATGGACTACCCTTTCATTCGGGGAAAAAGTGTATTTTATCATATGATAGTAAAAAGAGAGGTGGCATTGCACCCCCGTGGAGCCCCCGAGCATCTTGGGCCGAAAGTGTTTGGGTTGGGGCGCTCTATAGGAGCAAACATTAAGTAAAAATGATAAGACTGAATTTTAGGGGAAGAAAATGACGGTAGCTGTTCGCTGTTCCAAGTGTTGGTGAGAACATTGCCGTTGTCGTCCATCAGTCAGGTAGGTGTCCCATCAGGATCACCGTGGTTGCCATATAGGGACCTTCAGTCATCCATATCCTTGCTCGCTATGCCCCCCTTTCTTGGCCACTGCTTCTTTGCCTTTTCCTTCCTTCGGCCCACCAAGCCTATCGTAGAAGGTGCCTGAGGAGCTCACAGTCCTTGTAGAGGTGTTTGATAGGGTAGGCATGGTTGGTGCATGGGCTCTCCATGAGCTCATTGAAGTGGTTGCAAAGGCCCTGCTGGGGCTGCTTGCCTCGTGTGGATCTACAGCAGCGACCAATGCGGAGTTGGCCGGTCGACGATGATCTTTTTTGTTGTTTTTGCCCCTCTATGTGGAGGGGCTCTCGTCCTGATCCTCATGCTTGGCCTTGCCTTTGTCATGGCCTCCATTGAAGCGCTGCGGGAATGATGCTCTCTGGATGCATCAACCAAAGGCCTGTGGTCCCGGGCCATCCAGGCTGGGACTCTAGTCATCCGGCCGGCGACCATGCCTAGGGTGTGTTTCACCACTCCTCACGATGGTCCGGCTGGGGTCTCTATCACCTACCATCACTACTACTCGATGGATGCCATCATCATACCAGGACCGACACCGGTTGCTGATGACGCTACGAGCGTCTTGGTTTGGCCTGAGCCACTCGCGTACAGGTGGTTGGTGCGAAGCGGGCGCCAGGTCAGGCCAGGGCATAGATGCAGCCTCCTATGCCGTGCTCTGTGGCTATAGCGGTGAGCGGGTCAAGCAATTCATCTAGTGTGTCCCTACTCCCTTGGTGGGGAGATAGGCTGTGAGTTGGTGTCGTGATGTAGAGATCTCCGCCTATTGAACAGCGGCGGTTTCCACTAGTGCCTAGAGGTTTTGGTGGATTGCCTATTCCTAGGGGTCGTTTGGCTCAGGAAGGCCACACAGAAGCATTGCCGCAACAGAGAAGTTCTGGCCAGCCTGAGCAAACTATGGGGGATCGTTCCCCCATCCATGATGTTGTGCTAGACCTAGCGAGTGTGACCCCGGGCGTTGCTCGTCAGGTTATGCGCACATGGCGCAGTGTAGTGCACCGAGCACACCGGCGTAGGTGGTGGTTGGTTCTACCGCCATTGTCATAGCTCCTCGCTGTGCTCTTGTGTGAGCATGAGGGTCCCCGCATGAGGGTCTAGAGGGGTGTGAGTCTATAAGGACTCCACTACCACCGGCGGCTATCTCGGAGCGTTTGCCATAGTGCACTCCCGAGACGGATGGTGGCTAGGTGCCACGTCGCCGATGCTAGAGCCATCACTCTCAACATCATCATCCATGAGGTAGAGAAAATAGGTGGGAGCATAGCTCACCATCCACACAAATTCGGACATGAGAGGGGGCGTCACCAGCATCCTTCAGAGCCCCTAGGCGTACGCATCCACGGGGGATGTGAGGCCATAGGGGAACCGGTCGCATGGCGGTCGTGGTACGGACAATGGGGTCCCTCCAGATAATCAGCGGAAGATAGTAAATAGCAAGTGAATAACAATATGTACATTACTCATAGCGGAGTTTGAGCAGAGTGTTTGCTCGGAATGAAGCGCAGACGCATTGTCGTTGAAGTCGTTGGGTGTCCCGAACCCAACAGAGGGCGCCCCTTCGATGGGCACCAAGATGGTTGCCTCCTCGCGGAGGTGTAGTACGTCGAGCCAGTCGGTGATGAAGTCTAGGCTTCTGAAGAGATGGGTGGAATCCACATCCCAATAGGTGGGAGTGCGGGAAACTCTAGTGAGCCAAAGTGAGTCGTATCGCTTGTGCCCGCCATGGTGAAGGTGGCGGAAAAGTGAGCCATCCGATGACCAAAAAGTGTGAACATACAACGTCTTCCCCATGGACGACACCAACTAGCGGTGCAGAAAGTGACCAGTATGTAAATATTTGTAGTTTTGCTATACATTGTGATCGGAGGTGGCCTAGCACTCAATTACACAGGGTTTATACTGGTTCAGGCAATGTTCCCTATGTCCAATTTGAGTCGGTCGGTGACTTTATTTCTAAGCCTAGGAGCTCGAAGTTTGCTGTGGGGTTACAAATAGAAGGGAGAAAGATGGAGGGTACAAGAGGTCCGGTCAAACTCTGGTCTGGAGGACCGAGAGTGATGGGAGTTCCGCTATGTGCTAAGTGTTTGAGCGTATGCTCGAGGTTTGAACCTAGTGGTTCTGTTGTGGCGCGTTAGTGAACTGATCGATCCCTCTATTGGGAAGGAGCACATCCCCTTTTATAGATGAAGGGGACGACCTTACAAGTGAGAGAGAGAGTACGTATGCTACTAAGTCTTGTTGTCCACGCCGACAGGTACCAAATAATGGTAGGCGCCCACAATACTGTTTAATGTCAGATGCACGTGGGAGGTTACGTCGTCTTCTTCTGGTATGGCAGACGTCGGTGCCTGCTATACTGTTGATGCCTAGAGGCATGTAGGGGTTTTTACCATGTTCGCCTGGTATGGTAAATACCGGTGCCCACAACACTGTTGATGCCTAGAGGCATGTGGGGGAGCCTTACCGTGTTTGTCTAGTATGAGAGTTGATGGCGCCCACAACACTATAGGGAAAATGTCGGCGCCCACAACACTACTTGGGTTCTGTCATACCAGGAAGGTCATAGGGTACTATCCTATAGGTGTATAGGGTATAGTCCTTGGTATTATGGTTGACTTGAGTGCCCTACCTTACTTTCTCCATCCATTTTCTGGTTCTTACTGAGCGGGCGTCCCTGCTCGGTTGGTCCTAGTCGGCTCTGATTGTGCCAGTTGGAGAAGAGCTATGAGCAGAGGTTTAGTGTATCTGCGATCAGAGACACGAGTCGGAGCTAGAAACGGTATTTGGCCAGGCCTTCCGGTCGGAGAGGCTAGCTCGGGCCAAAAGCGAGCATTGTTCCTCTTTGGCTAGGCCTTCCGGTCGGAGAGGCGGGCCAGAGCTAGAAGCGTGCGTTTGTTCTATCTTAGAGAGGCCTTTCGGTCAGAGATTGGATCGGCCTTTTGGCCTGTCATTTAGGTTTTTGGGCCAGCCCATGAGTTGCTCGTCGTTCGTAATGTTGTATGCTGGGCCAAGCCTTTGTTGGAAAGCTGGTCCATGAGGGACCCTGGGTTTATGAACCCGACACCATGGGTGAGTGGTCGATATTGTGTGAGCGTGATGCTTATATATCGTTTACCTATAGATACACCCTATATTTTGAGTCATGTGGTAGATCGTAGATGTGACACTCCCGTTGAGTCCTTTGTAGTCCACTCCCTGAATATAGGTATACATGTAGGATCTAGTTATGAAGGAAGACAAGCTCTGTTCTTAATCTTCCTTAGTAATATCCCTTATGTATATGTATGAAGTTGATCTTAGCCATGACTACTAGGTGCAATTGCATTAATCAATGTATGATTTGACTTGTAATTAAGAATGACTTAGGAATTATTCCTCTAATATTCTACTTGACCATGCTAATGCCATAGATAGGAGTACTCTGAGTGATCAATGATTAGTTATTAGTTATTATTATTCATATACATTTACCTCTTGACTTACCCCTGTTATGAGTAGAATATTGGTTATGGTTTACTTCTCCATCAATCGTATAAGTTGTCAATACACTGTCCTCGCCTGATCTTCCCTAGTGGTAAAAATATAAATAACGATACCTGGAATACTCTCGGGTGAAGTGCTACAATGGTATATTATCTGTGCGCTTGCTAGATTCCTTTCCTTTATATATATATATATATTCTTCCTAGTCACATGAAATAATAAAGTACTTCTTAGTGTCATTCTAGAAGTTGCACTAGGTAGTACCAACAAGCATCTCCTACAGTCATCACTAGGGATGACATCCTAGGTAAAGTAATATTAAGAGATGTAGACATACATTAGGTGGCTACTAAAACAAGTATCAAGTTAATAAATACCAACAAGCATTTCTAGGCGCCATTGCAGAGGAAGGTAGCTAGGCAAAGGAAGTATTGATAAACTTATACTTATTGATGTGATCGAGATAACCATTAACCTGTGCTCAAGCTAGAATTACTCTTGTTTTGTCTACTTTCAAATCTTATGCTAGAGTAATGTATGACCAGTTTTGACCTCCGACAAACTACGTTGACGATCCTAGAAGCATTACTTAAGAGAAAGGCTAACTCAAGAAAGTTTTAGCTTTAGAGTCATAAGACAACCAGATAAGGCTGAAACTCTAGTTTGGTTTTGGTGAATTGATGAAACCCTAGGTGCTAACCCTTTGCTCTAAGTGATCATTAGATAGGGTAGCACATTCCAAGTGGTGAGCAAGGATTAAGATGATCAAGATGGTGGAAGGCCATGGTGATGATCAAGTGCTTGGACTTGGAAAAGAAGAAAGAGAAAAACAAAAAGCTCAAGGCAAAGGTGAAACTTGATAGGAGCTTTTTGGTTTGGTGATCGAGACACTTAGCGAGTTTGATCACATTTAGGATCGATAGCCATACTATTAAGAGGAGTAAAACTCGTATCGAAATATGGATTATCAAAGTGCCACTAGATGCTCTAACTCATTGCATATGCATTTAGGATCTAGTGGAGAGCTAACACCCTTAAAAATGTTTGTGAAAATATGCTAACACACATGCACAAGGTGACTACACTTGGTGGTTGGCACATTTGAGCAAGGGTGGAGAAGTTGGTGAAGTGAAGGAGGTGATTTTCACTGAAAAATAGTGACTAGACATAGGACCTATCTCTAGGACCTTGCACGTCTGGTCAGCTCTAGTTAGTAAAGCACTCAGCCTTGGGGAGTGTACCAGACGCTAGGTCAAAATGTGATTAGACGCGACACTGCTGAGTCCAGGTCACTAATGACGTACGGTGACATAAGCGGACTGAGTGAGCACGGGGATGACTTGACACTGATGGCAGTGTCTAGTCGTGTGCACCTAATGTGTTAGGTCGTGGGTTTGGTGCTCTGGGAGCTCTCTAGAACCGACCTGATATTAGGGAGCCACTGTGATCGGTGTGTCCGGTCGTGTGTTGAGGCATGCATAGTGGTGTACTAACCTGACGCGGTGCTTGTGGGTCAGGTCATTTGTGGGTGCATCCGGTCTCAACTTAAGCAGTGGCGTGAGCTTAGTTGACCGTTGGAGATTGGGTGGCCATGTTTTGAACGGGGACATGTGGACATTGATCCACAACTAGACGCTGGGGTGCCGCTTGTCCAATCACTTGACCGGCACGTCCGGTCACCCCAAAACCATTGCAGTGAGGAGCCCAATGGCTCTATTCGTGGGGGCTCTCTTTTTAAGCCCCATGGCCAGCTCAAGCTCACTCTCTTGGCCATTTTCATTAATATAGCAACCTTGTGAGCTTAGCCAAAGCCCTCCTACTCATCTCCATCATTGATTCATCATCATTGTGAGATTGGGAGAGAATCCAAGTGCATTGCTTGAGTGATTGCATCTAGAGGCACTTGGTATTCATGTTTTGCTATGGGATCGCTTGTTACTCTTGGTGATTGCCGCCACCTAGATGGCTTGGAGTAACAAGGATCATCGAGCAGAGGAAGGTGCTTGTCTTTGGCTCCTATTGTGGTGATTGTGAGGGGTTCTCGATATTTCCCCGACGGAGAGCCAAAAGGTACTCTAGTGGATTACTCATGGCTTATGTGATCCTCATGTTATGTTGATTGTGTGGCACCCTATTGAGGGTTTGGCGTGTGATGCAAATTAGCACGTGAACCTTCAAGTGAGTGAATCACCATAACGAGGACTAGCTTGCCGGCAAGCAAGTGAACCTCGATAAAAAATCTTGTGTCATCTTGTCCCGAGGATTTCTTGTTTGATTGTGATTGATTCGCTCCATCATATTGTGATTGGCTCTATCCTCGACACGGTGGTATAAACATCATCACCTCTCTTGTATTACATTCTTAGTGTAGCTAAGCTCTTTAGTGTAATTAGTTTTGAGAGCTAGCTTGTGTCGGGTCTAGTGGTTAGTGAGGCTCTTTAGTTTGCCTTTGAGAGCTCACTAACTTAGTGTAGTGACTTAGCAAATTGTGTGCTTAGTGATCATAGTCACTAGAATTATGGTAGGTGGCTTGCTCTTTTAGTAGGCTAGCGCAACACTCGCTTCACCGTTTAATTGTCTAACATATTTGCTAAGTGTTGTTGTAGAAATTTTCAATAGTCTATTCACCCCCTCTAGCTATTAGGACCTTTCAAAGGTGAAGCTTAACTTGAGAATTTGAAGCAATGGCTAACAAGACTCTCCATGAGTTCTCTGCTCCAACTATGGCCAACATCCATACTGGATCGGTGATCAATGTCGGAGACAATGGATTTGAGCTCAAGCCAGCTCTCATCAACATGGTGCAAGCAAGCTAGTTTTGTGGGAAGGCATATGAAGATGCAACTGCATATCTCCAACACTTCTTGGAGATCTGCAGCTATTTCACCATCAAAGGAGTGACCTAAGACGCTATACTACTTGCACCTCTTTGCATTCTCACTCTTGGGGAAGGCAAATCAATGGTTCTATGCCAACAAAGATAGAAACACTACATGGGATAACTGCTCCACTATGTTCCTAGCCAAGTTCTTTTCCACTAGGCAAGACCAATTCTCTTCATGGGAGAATCTCAAGTTTTCAACAACAACATGATGAATCTATCCCTGAGACATGGGAACGCTTCCAAGATTACATATCAGAATATCCTCATCATGGGATGGAGAATTGGCTGCTCATGCAGACTTTCTACCATGGGTTGACCAATAGTACCCATGAGACTATGGATGCTGCTGCTGGAGGTGCTTTCATGTCACTCACACTCCCAGCTGCAACAGCTCTCGTGGAGAAGATGGCCTCCAACCAAGGTTGGAATGAAGAACGCCTTAGACCCACAAGAGAGGTGGAGGTATGCATCAACTCAAGAGATAGACATGATTGTCTACTAAGATGGACCTGCTGATGAAGAAGCTTAAAGATCAAGCTAATGAGAAGCAAGAAGTCAGCATATTCATGATTCCCACATGACGTGTAAAGAGTGTGGAAACACAGGGCATTTAGGGAACAAATGTCCTAAAATTCATGAGGATGTGAACTTTGTCAACAACAACTACTTTCGTCCTCAACATAATCAAGGATAGAATCAGCAAGAGAGGCCGAACTACCAAGGTAACCCTCAAAGTAATAATTTCAATCAACCACCCTTGAGAGAATTGATTTCTGGGCAAACTAAAATTATGGAGAGCTTATCTAGGAAATTAGCTTCCAATGATAGAATATTAGAAAACCTGAGTAATAAAATTGATAACTTGTCGTCTACCATTAAGAACCAGCATGGCTTTAATAAAATCATAGAATTACAAATAGCTCAGCTGGCTACTGCTATTCCTCTGACCAACAAAGTTAAGATTCTAGGGCAACCAGAAGATCTAGAAACTGCAAATCTTATCGATATTCACAATGCAGCTTACTATTGTATACAACCATCGACAGGAAGGTGGATATATTACACCTTGCCTAAAAAGAAGAGCGATCTAGGGAGACCTATCATTCCCATCTCCATTGGACCTCATATTTTTAAGAAGCTATTTATGACTTCAGAGCAAGTGTCAACATCATGCCTAAGGTAATCTATGATAAAATTAATGGAGATATTTTGTTGTACACAAATACGCGTTTTCAGCTTGTAGATCAGTCACTCTGCTACCCCAAGGGAGTTCTTAAAGATGCCATTGTTCGAGTGGGACAATCATATGCTCATGTACACTTTGTGGTTTTGGAAACAGGTGGAGATGAAAGGGCACCCATCATCTTGGGCCAACCTTTTCTAAGCACCGCAAAAGCCATCATCTATGCAGACAGTGCCAAGATCTGTTTCACAATCAAGGATAAAAAGGAGAAGTTTTCTTTCAAGAATAGTATCCTACAATCTCCTAGACATCGACAAACATCATACCAGCTCGAAGATACAGCAGTGACCAAGAAGAAAAATAATAGGAGAAGGAGGAAGAACAAAGCTAGGCAGCCATAAGAAGAATCGGTCAACATGATCAACACACTCCGATCAGAAGTATGACCACCTCCTCGCTTCACCATGTCCTTGCTAAGAAGGATGATCCTAGGCGTACCCACGATTGAGTGTACCATTGGACAAAGAATATTCCAAAAGATCTTCTGTGCACATTGGGTCGGGTGTTAATATAATGTCCAAGGTAACATATGAATACTTATTTGGTGACGAACCTTTGTTCCCTACATATATGCAATTGCAGATGACTAGACCAATCAATCCAATTTCGAAAGTAATAGCAAAAGATGTCATGGTAAGAATACATGACCAGTTTGCCCCTGCTAACTTCATGGTTTTGGACATGGGAGAAGAAGAAGAGGATACACCCATCATCTTGGGAAGGCCATTTCTCAACACCACCAATGCGATCAATTACGTCGGATCTGGGCAAGTCCACTTCCAATTCCCTAGAGAAAAGGTATGCTATTATTTTAATAGTTATACCACTCATGAACAGCCCAAGAAGACCCGCTCTAGGAGGAGACGTCGATCATCACAACACCGAAAGAATCAATCTCCAAAGAATGGTTGGGAAGAAGATGAAGAACTTGAAGAACCCATGAAAGATGAACCTACTCCACCAAAGTCAAGTCCATAGACCAAGTAGGTATAGAAGGAAAAGGTGACAACATCTAGGTTAACATCACAAGAGGTGCAACCATCAATGTCTCTATCTCTAGGATCGACAGATGCATCCAAGGAATGAACAAGACAGGAGAAAAGTCCTGTCCGGAGGACTTAAAATTCCAAATCCTTGCCGGGAGGTAACATCGGTAGTTATCCATATTTACTATTCAACATTGCATAAACCATTTTACTTTAGCATATTTACTTTTCTGCATTTGCCTTGCATTAATAAAATAAAATAAAAATCTTAGCATTGCATTATAAAATCCTAAGCCCCATGTGAATAATCTTACGGTGCGTAAAAACCCACAAGAATATTCATCGTGGTGGCGTAAAAATAAAAATACCATGCATGCATTATGTTAGAAAATAAAAAAATATGAGATGGACATCCTGCTAAAATTATGTCAATACAAAAATATTTCCAATTTCAAGAACAACTAATCTCTGGACGGCTAACCGCTAACCCTTTATCCTAATCCGTTACACGAGTTTTGGTGTTCTTGTTGATATTTTTACAGGATGATACACATGATCACGAGCAAGTTCACTCGGTAGTCTTCATCCCACTCCACTCCTTGATGAGAAAGACTTCTGCTAGTAAAACCGCTCTAAGAAAGACCACAACAACATCTAGCTTGGGGGAGGAGCATCCCCCATGTATCTAGCTAAGTATTTCTTTACATTTGCTATTTTTCAAGTTTACTATATAGTTGTTAAAAATAATAATAAAATAAAAAATGCATAATAAACTAAAACAAAATAAAAATTTATTTTAGCTACCTATATATTTATTAATAAGGTGCGGTCTTAAAAGTGGGAAAACAAAATAAAAGGTGTGTTTAGTTTCCTTTAAATTTGATTTTTAAGAGCTGAATGAATAAAAGGACTCTGAAGATAATCTCTTATGATGGAAATAATGAATAGTTGATCTATTGTAATTTCTTTCAAGTATCTAGTTTTCTGTCTTGAATTCTCCCAAGTTTTAGATAAGACTGCTTTGATATAAGAATTTACTCTGAACTTGAAACTCATGGATAGCATATGCTTGATCTAAGTATAGGTAATTGATAGGATATGATATGAGAAGGTCTAAGCTATTGTTTATCTTGTTCCAAGTGATACTAGAGTTCCAGAGATTTGCCTTTTGAAAAACACAAAAAAATTACATGATGAGCTCCTGTATGACAAAACTTGAAATCCTACCAGAGCCAAATATGATATTTAGACTAGTAAAACTTCCACTCATATATGCTGCTTGTTTTGCACTGAGTTTTGTCAAGCTTTGTTGACCCTTATGAGAGGTTTGTCATGCTCTTAAAGTCAAGACCATGTACACACCACCCACATATGTAGTACTCCTACACTGGGAGTGAACACAAAAAAATATGCCTGATAGGATATCCACCAAATAAATGCTCCAAGTTCTTGTTACTACCTCTCAAAAGTTTTGTTGAAAAGAAGCATGGGGCTATGCAAAAGTTATTCATGAAAAAAAAGAAGTTGAGAAAAAATGGACAAGTGTCTGAGATATTGAAAACAATGGTTACTCAAATACCCGTCTGAAAAGAAAAAGAAAAGGAAAAAAAGAAAAAGATGAATAAGATAGCCCATGTTCTCTTGCAAAGTTATTTCCAAGTTTCAAAAGAGAGATATGTTTTTCAAGGAGCATAATAGAATTAGGTTAGCCACCATATACATCCACACACATGCACATCTTGATTTAATTGTATGACTTAACTCTCTTTGGATCCGAGGTTTGACTTTACAAAAAATGTATTGCAAGTATGTTTTTTCATGCTATCTCCACTCCTATGAGCTCCACATAAGCCTTAGTTGTAGGAAGAGAAAGACATAACATCATTATTGCCTTGGTGAGGATACACAAATACCACATACATTGAGAGACTTGAGAGTGTCATACAATAGAAGCTCTGAGTTTTATTTTTAAAATATGTAAAAACTCTGAAATAATGGTTGAGCAAAGAACTTGAGATATAGTGCTTGACTTAATCATTCTGCCTTTCAATTGCTCAAGACCCAAGTGAAGGCTAAAAAGCCCCATGGTTGAAGGTAATATGGGTAAGTTTGAAAGTCAGATCGGTTCATTCTAATCTGGAGAAGAATTCTTGTTTGAACGCATGTGTACTTTTGAGGAGTGAAAGCGTTTATGCAACTACTGATCCATTTACTGAGTTGGAGAAGTTTGTTGACGGTAGTTAACAACCATTATAAACCATCAATAAAATATGTATAAGGGCATAAATATGATTACCAACAAAGGTCTAGGGGTTTAAACTAATAAATTTCATGAGTTTTGGTGAATCTGTGTTTCTATAGGGTTTATCTAGAAAACCATCAATGTGGACCTAGATGTCAGAATTAATTGCGCTTATCCACAGTGAAACGGACACAAGAAGGATCTAGAAGACACCAGAGGACACTGCGCCAAGGCAGAGAGGAGGAGACTACCAGGTGGGGCCGGCCACATGCCGATCGGCCCCTAGGGCCCACATGTTAGCCCCCCATTGTTATGTCGGTTCTCCACTACCTTAAGGATTGCATCTACGCCGTTTATTCAAGTCGGTTTGATCCGAGGGTTTAGGATTGACACTCTGGCCTATATATACCTACCCCTACCACCCCCTTGAGGCATTAGTTATTTGAGAAGATAGAAACCCTAATCATCCATAGAGCTCCACCATATTCTAGGGCATAGCTAGTTAGGCTAGGTCTAGAGGGAGGCAAGTAGGTTTTGCTTGGATTCCTGATCATGTCAAGAGCGTGGTTTGGTATAATCTTTGTACCCCCTCTCTTGTATATCTCTCATTACTTTTATATGTTTGCTACAATTGTTATGATTAATAACTATATCGTTCATGTTCCTAGTTATAATGATCATTGTTTACTTTGATTATATACTTAGTATAGCTAGATTATCCTTATATTTATGCATAAGTTCGTATAATGCTCACTCTAAGGTACCATGGGTGAGTGGTCGACATTGTGTAAGCGTGGTGCTTATATGTTGTTTACCTGTGGATACACCCTATATTCTGGGTCATATGGTAGATCGTGGATGTAGCACTCCCGTTGAGTCCTTTGTAGTCCACTCCCCGAATATAGGTATACAAAGTAGGATCTAGTTACAAAGGAAGACAAGCTCTATTCTTAATCTTCCTTAGTAATATCCCTTATGTATATGTATGAAGTTGATCTTAGCCATGACTACTAGGTGCAATTGCATTAATCAATGTATGCTTTGAATTGTAATTAAGAATGACTTTGGAATTATTCCTCTAATATTCTACTTAACCATGCTAATGCCGTAGATAGGAGTACTCTGAGTGATCAATGATTAGTTATTATTTATTCTTCATATACATTTACCTCTTGATTTACCCCTATTATGAGTAGAATATTGGTTATGGTTTACTTCTCCATCAATCGTATAAGTTGTCAATACACGTCCTCGCCTGACCTTCCCTGTGGTAAAAATATAAATAACGATACCTAGAATACTCTCGGGTGAAGTGCTACAATGGTATATTATCTGTGCTCTTGCAGATTCCTTTCCTTTCATATATATATATATATATATATATATATATATATATATATATATTCTTCCTAGTCACATGAAATAATAAAGTACTTCTTAGTGTTATTCTAGAAGTGGCACTAGGTAGTACCAACAAGCATCTCCTGGATCATCACTAGGGATGACAACCTGGTAAAGTAATGTTAAGAGATGTAGACATACATTAGGTGGCTACTAAAACAAGTGTCAAGTTAATAAATACCAACACTTGCCTAAGTCCACGTTGTTGATGTTAGCCACTAAGGCTTAGGGCTTTGCAACCCTTCCTCGATTTCAAGTCAAGAGAGTTAACTCTTGAGATGAGGGGTGGCTTTACTAACTTCCAGAGATGGTTACAAACCTCCCGGGGCTACCACACAAGTTGGCAAGCTCCACGGGCAATGCTCTAGCCGGTTAGGAGGATGCTCCAAGAGTAACAAACACTATCCATTGGCTAAAACACAAACCAGGTGCTTTTAGGCTTTGGGAAACAATGGTTCTGCTCTCTAATCGAGTTTTGGAGCCTTTTCTCTCAAGATTTGATGGGGGAAATCATAAAGGAATGCTTGGGAGCTTAAGGTCACCAATGGAGAAGAGAGAGAAAGAGCTAAGAGTTGTTTAGCGTTAGTCTGCGGGGTAGAAGTTGAAGAAGACTGTTGTGAGGGAAGAGAAGTGGTATAAATACCTACCCTGGTCCCAACGGTCAGATAAGTCATGGCAGTGCCGCTGCCTATCTGCGGTAGTGCCGCACTTCGACATAGCCGTGCTTTAGGTGCGGCACTACCGCACCAAGCTAGTCAGTAAGAGATAGAATGAAGTTGAGCTAGTTGTCTTGAATGAGCAATTGAGGATGTATGTGTATGAGATTGAACACTTGGTTGCACACTTTAGCAAGTTTATTATGTCCCCCTTTATAGTATGGCATTTCCTATACTCAAATTCAAAATATAAAATGAAATAAACCTCATTTTGAGTCTTGATGACATCACCTTTTGTAATTGGGGGCTCCTTCATTATGTATAACATTCTTGGTTCTAAATTCCCTGCTTGTCATCTCGATATATCTCATTAGACCTCTAATTGCGTGGTCATTATCACCAAAACCTATAATTAGGGCTTGATTGCACTTTTAATCTCCCCCTTTTTGGTGATTGATGAGAACCCAATTAGAGCTTACAAAAAATATGAAATATAAATGAGATTTTTTGAGCCACGGGTGTAGAGCCTCCCCTAAATGTGTGAATAGAGAATCGAATTCTCAAGTTAGCATAAGAGGCCAAGATTCATACTTTTAGTGAGAGTGATGGGGCTCCTGAAAGTTCTAGTTTGGTTTTGGTGAATTGATGAAACCCTAAGTGATAACCTAGTTTATCAAGTGATCATGAGATAGGTAGCACATTCCAAGTGGTGAAGCAAATGAAGATCATGACATGATGATGGCGATGCCATGGTGATGATCAAGTGCTTGGACTTGAAAAGAAGAAAGAGAAAAACAAAAGGCTCAAGTCAAAGGTATAAATGGTAGGAGCCATTTTGTTTTGGTGATCAAGACACTTAGTGAGTGTGATCACATTTAGGATCGATAGTCGTACTATTAAGAGGGGTGAAACTCATATCAGAATACAGTTATCAAAGTGCCACTAGATGCTCTAACTCATTGCATATGCATTTAGGATCTAGTGGAGTGCTAACACCCTTGAAAATGTTTGTGAAAATATGCTAACACATATGCACAAGGTGATACACTTGGTGGTTGGCACATTTAAGCAAGGGTAAGATACTTCACCGGTGGAGTGTCCGCCTGTAGAGTGCGGATAGTTCGACGGTGCCATCGGCGCTCTATACAGAAAAGACGGAGGTCATTTTAAGTGACCGGACGCTGGTCTCGGTTGGACCGGCATGTTCGGTTAGTGGTAGCAGAGGGCATGTAGTTTCGGTCTCATGACCGGACGCTAGCGCGAAAACTGGCCGGACACTCAGGGCCTGAGTCCGGTCAGTCTGACATATGATGACGTAGAGTGACCAGATGCTGGGTGTGTCCAGTTGAGCATCATGATTTCTTGCTTCTGGATGCTTACTGGAAACGACCAGACGCTGAGGTCCAGCGTCCGGTCACTTCATAGCAGCGCATTCGGCCATCACTTGACCATTGGGATCGGGCGCTCTATATTTGAAGAGAGGGGACACGTGGCATGCATCACATGACTGAACACTGAGGCCCTGCATCTGGTCGATATGACCAGAGCATCCGGTCACCCCGTGTTGTGCCTAGTGAAGGGGTACAACAACTCTATTTCATGGAGGCTTCTATTTAAGCCCTATGGCCGGCTCTAGCTCACTCTCTTGGCCATTTGCATTGACATAGCAACCTTGTGAGCTTAGCCAAAGACCTCTCACTCATCTCCATCATAGATTCAATATCTTTATGAGATTGGGAGTGAATCCAAGTGCATTGCTTGAGTGTTTGCCTCTAGAGGCACTTGGTGTTCGTGTTTCGCTGTAGGATTCACTTGTTACTCTTGGTGGTTGCCGCCACCTAGATGGCTTGGAGCAGCAAGGACCATCGAGCGGAGGTTGGTGATTGTCTCCAGCTCTGATTGTGGTGATTGTGACGGGTTCTTGACCTTGCCCCGGCAGAGAGCCAAAAGGTACTCTAGTGGATTGCTCGTGGCTTGTGTGATCCTCATCTTGTGTTGGTTGTGCGGCACCCTATTGAGGGTTTGGCATGTGATGCCAATTAGCGCGTGAACCTCCAAGTGAGTGAATCATCACAACGAGGACTAGCTTGCTGGCAAGCAAGTAAACCTCGGTAAAAAATCATTGTGTTCATCATTTGATTTTGAGGTGATTGGTCTTCATTGGTATTCATTCTTATGATTGATTGGTTCACTCCTCGACACGACGGTATAAACATCTTGCTCACTCTCTTTACATTACTGCAAACTAGTTATCAAGCTCTTTAATGTAGCTAGTTGTCAGAGCTTGTTAGTTTGGTTAGTGTGGCTCTTTAGTTAGCCTTTGAGAGCACACTAACTTAGTATAGTGACATAGCTATTGTGTGGATAGAAACTATACAAACTAGAATTGTGGTAGGTGGCTTGCAATTTTAATAGGCTAGCGCAACACTTGCTTAGCCTCATAATTGTCTAACCGGTTTGCTAAGTGTTGTTGTAGAATTTTTTTAATAGGCTATTCACCTCCCCTCTAGCCATTAGGACCTTTCAAGTGGTATCGAAGTTGAGGTCAACGTGATTTGAGGCTTAACAACCTTCGGTGTAAAAATGGCTCAAATCAACAACACAAAGAAGCCACCCCAATTTGATGGCTCCAACTATCCCTATTGGAAGGCTAAGATGACAACTTATATCAAGTCAATCAATAGGAAGGTTTGGAAGGTGGTAGAGACAAAGATTGAGATTGAAGATAAAGAGGCTCCCACCGTCGCCGAAGAAATATTACTCCAAAATAATGACATTGCTCGTAGTGCCATCCATGATGCTTTGGATGAAAGAACATTTGAGCAAATCAAGAATATTGAGAGAGCTCATGAGGCATGGAAGAAATTGGAGGAATCATTTGAAGGCACTCAAGCCGTGAAAGGGTGCAAAGGCATATATCCTCAAAGAGAAGTTTGCAAGCTTCAAGATGAAGGAGGATGAGAGTGTGCCGGAGATGTTCCATAGGCTTCAAGTGCTTGTCAATGATCTCAAAGCACTTGGAGAAGAGGTGAAGGACAAAGACTTCTCCCACAAGTTCTTAAGATGTTTGCCTTCAAGATTTGGCACATTGGTCACTATTCTAGTGATGAGTGGTTAGGACACCAAACCAAGTGTTGGGAGATATAATGACCGATGATACATATAGAGATGATAATAAGAAGGAAGAAAAGAAGGATGAGAAGAAGAAGAGCGTGGCATTCAAGGCCACATCATCCAAGGGCAAGGCAAAGCAAGATACATCAAGTGAAGATGATGGCTCATAGGATGATGATGATGATGAGAAGATGGCTCTCTTTGTCAAGAAATTTGGCAAGTTCATGATGAAGAAAGGGTACCATGCTAGAAGAAAGAAATCTTCATCAAAGAACAAGGAAGAGTCAAGAAGGTGCTTCAAATGTGGAAGCAAAGATCATCTTATTGCTCAATGTCCATACAATAGCGACAATGATGATGACAACAAGAAGAACAAGAAGGATAAAAAGGAAAAGAAAGAGAAGAAGGACAAGATGACCTTCAAGAAGAAGAAGGGTGGTTTATATGTGGTCACTTGGGATAGTGACGCTTCCTCAAGTGATGATGATGATAGTGATGATGACAAGACCACCAAGAAGAAGGCACTTGCAAGCATTGCAATCAATGAGAAGCCTTCCCTCTTCGACACTCCATCATGGTTCATGGCTAAGGCCACTAAGGTACAAATTTGTGATGATGGAAGTGATGAGGAACATGATAATGAAAATGAAAATGAAAGTGATAGTGATGATGATGAACCTACTAAGGATGAACAATTTGACATGCTAGAAGATGCTAAAGAACACTTTGACATCAAGAGAAGGGAATGTAAAAGCTTGCGTAAGGAACTAAAAGCTTTGCCTTGAGCTTTTTGTTTTTCTCTTTCTTCTTTTCAAGTTTAAGCCCTTGACCATAGCCATGCCATCACCATTGTCATGCTATGATCTTCATTAGCTTCTCTTCTTGAAGTGTGCTACCTATCTCATGATCACTTGATAAACTAGGTTAGCACTTAGGGTTTCATCAATTCACCAAAACCAAACTAGAGCTTTCAATCTCCCCCTTTTTGGTAATTGATGACAACCCGTATACAAAGATATGAATTTAAATTCAATTGAATCCATGTTGCTTGCCCAAGCATATTTACCATGTGTAAAAGGATATGGACAAGTTTCATGAACCCTAAGTGGTAGCAATTGCTCCCCCTACATATGTGCTAAGAATTTAGATGTAGCTTGCACATATGCTTAGATAGGAAATGTAGGAGTCAATGTCTACCAAATGATGCTAAGGTCTAAAAGATGAACCTTTGAAGCGTGATACCAATCGGAGTGCACCAATATACCATCCTTAGCACCATGGTTAGTTCTATATCACTTGGAAACATACTTTGAAAAGATATCACTTGTAAAGACTTACTTGAAATGAAAGTTATCTAGTGATTTCATTTCACCATTCAATCTTACAACTAACATTCATCACACAAGCATGGATGTGTAAGTTTAATACTTGTGCCATGCAAGCAAACATATGAAATGCACATTCAAATGCACCATACAAGTTCATGAGCTTGCTCCCCCTACTTGTGTGCTCAAAATTTTAGTTGATCCCTTTCCTTTGTTATATCTCTCCCCCTATGTCATATATCTAGATATCTTTATGTTTGTTTCTTTTCCTCTTATCTTTGTTTCTCTCCCCCTTTGTCATCAATGACCACAAAGGTTCTAAATTTAGATGGAATTACTTGTAGGGTTGAGATTATCAATGTCAATCAATGGGGTGAGGGTCATTTTCCCAAATTTGGTTTAATTCTAGATTATTACCCAAAGATATTTAACTCGGTTTGATCCAAGGACAAGCTTCTTCACACCTCCAAATAAGGGTTATCTTGTACCATGTTGAGTTAAACACTTATAGTTCATTTTCTAGATTAAACACTAGGTTTACAAGCCCATCAACATGTCATATACCATCACTAGATCAAGTCAAGCATAGAAGCAATAGTGATACCATATAGACATCAAAATCATTTGATTTTCATGAATGAGCCTAATAAGATAGAACCACTTGCAAGGTCCTAATAAGATTGAAAATATGACTAGATGCACTAAACATGTCCTTAGCAAGGATGTATGTCATGCCAATCTTTACCTTAGATTGCTCGAAGGAGAGGCATGTCATATGAGTGGGGTGCATCAACACATATTTGAGAAATCCAATATGTTCAACTCATTCCTTAGCTTGCAAAATCTTTTCTCATCCAATGACTTGGTGAATATATCAGCAAGTTGATCTTCGGTGCCTACACTCTCAATGCAAATATCCCCTTTTTGTTGGTGATCTCTTATGAAATGGTGGCGGACATCAATGTGCTTTGTTCTTGCATGTTGAACCAGATTGTTTGTCAACTTGATTGTACTCTCATTGTCACATAGCAATGGCACTTTCTTGAACTTGATTCCAAAATCACTCAAAGTGGCCTTCATCCAAAGTATTTGTGCACAACAACTACCGGTGGATATGTATTCGGCTTCGGCGGTTGATAATGCAACACTATTTTGCTTCTTTGATGACCATGAAATAAGTGATCTTCCCAACGATTGACATGTGCCCGAGGTGCTCTTCCTTTCAACCTTGCATCTCGCATAATCCGAGTCGAAGTAACCAACTAGCTCAAACTTTGCTCCTTTGGGATACCACAAACCAACATTTGGTGTATACTTCAAGTACCTCAATATCCTCTTTGTAGTCTTCAAATGACTTTCTCTTGGCGAGGCTTGAAATCTTGCACACATGCATACACTAAACATGACATCCGGCCTTGATGCGGTCACATAGAGTAGGCTTCCAGTCATAGACCGATACAACTTTTGATCTACCATATTTCCACTTGTATCACTATCCAAGTTGCCATTGGTTCCCATTGGTGTGCTAATGACTTTGCTATCAATCATGCCAAACTTTTTGATCATGTCCTTGATGTACTTGCCTTGACTCACAAATGTACCATTCTTTAATTGCTTGATTTGAAGACCAAGGAAGTAACTCAATTCTCCAATCATGGACATTTCAAACTCATTAGCCATCATCTTTCCAAACTCATCACAAAATTCTTGATTGGTTGATCCAAATATGATATCATCAACATAGATTTGCAATATAAATAGATCTTTTCCAATCTTCTTGATGAAAAGAGTGGTGTCAACCTTGCCCATTGTGAACCCTTTAGAGAGGAGGAAGTCCCTCAATCTCTCATACCATGCTCTAGGTGCTTGCTTCAAGCCATACAATGCCTTCTTCAACTTGTACACATGGTTGTGTTTCTTGTCATCTTCAAAACTGGGAGGTTGCTCAACATATACTTCTTCATTGATATATCTGTTGAGAAATGCACTCTTGACATCCATTTGATAGAGCTTGATGTTGTGAGCACAAGTATAGGCTAGTAAGATTCTAATTGCTTCCAATCTAGCAACCGGGGCATATGTTTCTCCAAAGTCAAGACCTTCAACTTGTGTATAGCCTTGTGCTACTAATCTTGCCTTGTTCCTTACTACTATCCCATATTGATCTTGCTTGTTTCTAAAGACCCATTTGGTTCCAATCACATTGTGTCTCTTTGGTCTTTCTACCATTTCCCATACTTGATTTCTTGTGAAGTTGTTTAGCTCTTCATGCATAGCATTGACCCAATCAACATCTTTCAAAGCTTCATCTATCTTCTTTGGTTCAATGGATGACACAAATGAGAAGTGTTCATAAAATGATGTCAATCTTGATCTTGTTTGTACACCTCTTGAAATATCTCCAATGATTGTATCCAAAGGATGATCTCTTGCAATACTTGTTGGTTGGAGCAATGGAACTTGATTGCTTGCACTTGCTAGATCATTGGGTTGAGATGATGTACTAGCCACTTGATCTTGATCAATGTCATGAGATCCACTTGCACTATCTTGACTTGTATCATCTTGCACATTTGAGTTAGAGAGCATTTGCACTTGATCATCTTCTTCATCATTCACTTGCCTAGGCCTCAATTCACCAACATCCATGTTCTTCATGGCATTTGAAAGTTGAATGCCTCTAACATCTTCCAAGTTCTCATTCTCTTCTTGTGAACCCTTGGTTTCATCAAATTCAACATCATGAACTTCCTCAAGAGTACCATTATCCAAATTCCAAACTCTATATGCTTTGCTTGTAGTGGAATAGCCAAGTAGGAATCCTTCATCACATTTCATGTCAAACTTGCCCAATCTTATGCCTTTCTTCAAGATATAGCATTTGCAACCAAAGACCCGAAAATATGCAATGTTGGGCTTTCTACCATTCAAGAGTTCATATGGTGTCTTCTCTTTCAATTGGTGACAATAGAGGCGGTTGCTATAATAGCAAGCCATGTTGATAGCTTTGGCCTAAAAGGATTGACTCACATTGTACTTACTAAGCATAGACCTTGCCATATCAATGAGTGTTCTATTCTTCCTCTCAACAAGGCCATTTGATTGTGGAGTGTACTTGGCCGAGAATTGATGTCTAATTCCAAATTCATCACATAACTCATCAATTCTAGTGTTCTTGAACTCACTACCATTGTCACTTCTAACTCTCTTGATGGTTGTTTCAAACTCATTGTGAATGCCTTTGACAAATGATTTGAATGTTGCAAATACATCACTTTTGTCCACTAGAAAGAATACTCATGTGTATCTAGTGTAGTCATCCACTATCACAAAGCCATACTTGTTACCACCGATACTAGTGTATTGTGTTGGCCCAAACAAGTCCATGTGTAATAACTCAAATGCTTTACTAGTGCTCATCATGCTTTTTTTAGAATGTGTGTTTCCAACTTGTTTGCCGGCTTGATAGGAGCTACAAAGCTTATCCTTTTCAAACACAACATCTTTCAAGCCTTTAACTAAGTCTTGCTTAATCAATCTATTCAATTATTTCATTCCAACATGACCAAGCCTTCTATGCCATAACCAACTCATGCTAGACTTAGTGAACAAGCATGTAGACAATCTAGCTTCACTAGCATTGAAATCAACCAAGTATAGATTATCATATCTAAAGCCTTTGAAGATCAAGTTAGAGCCATCTACACTTATGATCTCTACATCATCTATTCCAAATATGCACTTGAATCCAAGATCACACAATTGAGCTATGGATAGCAAATTGAAATTCAAGCTCTCTACTAACAACACATTAGATATGCTCATGTCATTGGATATTGCAATCTTACCAAGCCCTTTGACCTTGCCTTTGCCATTATCACCAAATGTGATACTATCATAACCATCATTGCCATTAATGTTGATTGAGTTGAATATTCTTGCATCACCAGTCATGTGTTGAGTATACCCACTATCAAGAACCCAATGCCTTCCTCTGGCTTTGTAATTGACCTACAAAAGAAGATCAATTCTTTTTAGGTACCCAAACTTGCTTGGGTCCTTGAAGGTTAGTCACTAGGCTCTTTGGTACCCAAATGGCTTTCTTCTTTGAGCCCATCCATGGTTTACCAATGAACTTAGCCTTTACACCATTTGTACCCTTAGTAAGCATATAGCATGAATCAAGCTTAATAAAGGATACATTAGCATTTTCGTTCTTATTGTTGTATTCTTGCTCTTTGTGACCCACTTGCTTGCAACTAGTGCAAAACCAACCATTGTTCTTCACAAAACTAGTCTTGTGAGGAGCAAAGGCCGCTTTGCCTTTCTTGGGGGTATAGCCCAATCTCTCTTTGTAGAGAGATGTTCTTTGGCTACCCAAGCACATAAGCAAGCAGTCCTCACCACCATAAGCTTTAGCTAGGTTGTGAGTGAGCTTAGTGACCTCCTTCTTGAGGTTCTCATTCTCAACCACTAGTGAGGCATCACAAGTGAGACCATCACTACTAGATGAGGTAGAAGTGGAAGTGCTACAAGAAGGGTTAGTAGGAGCGACAATAATAGGCATAAATAGTGGTTCATCAATTATGTCATAAGTTAAACCTACATTGCAAGTTTCAACATGCTTTTTATTTTGCTCATCAAGTAAAGAGGAATGAGCCTTTTCAAGCTTTTTGTGAGCTTTGCCAAGCTTCTCATTGGCTTCCTCTAGCCTCCCATGAGATGCATTGAGCTCATCAAAGGCTTGCTTAAGGGCTTTTAGTTCCTTACGCAAGCTTTTGCATTCCCTTCTCTTGATATCAAAGTGTTCTCTAGCATCTTCTAGCATGTCAAATAATTCATCCTTAGTGGGTTCATCATCATCACTATCACTATCATTTTCATTTTTATGTTCATTATCATCATCATGTTCTTCATCACTTTCACCATCGCAAGAGTGTACCTTAGTGGCCTTAGCCATGAAGCATGATGAAGATTCGAAGAGAGAAGGCTTCTCATTGATGGCAATGCTTGCAAGAACCTTCTTCTTGGTGGTCTTGTGATCATCACTATCATCATCATCATCACTTGAGGAAGCATCACTATCCCAAGTGACTACATATGAACCACCCTTCTTCTTCTTGAAGGCCATCTTGTCCTTCTTCTCTCTCTTTTCCTTCTTGTCCTTCTTCTTGTTCTTCTTGTTGTCATCATCGTTTTCACTATTGTATGGGCATTGAGCAACAAGATGATCTTTGCTTCCACACTTGAAGCACCTTCTTGACTCTTCTTTGTTCTTGAATGAAGATTTCTTTCTTCTTGCACGATAGCCCTTCTTCACCATGAACTTGCCAAATCTCTTGACAAATAGAGCCATCTTCTCATCATCATCATCATCACATGATTCATCTTCTTCACTTGATGTTTCTTGCTTAGCTTTGCCCTTGGATGATGTGGCTTTGAATGCCAAGCTCTTCTTCTTCTCATCTTTCTTCTCATCTTTCTTCTCCTTCTTTTCTTCCTTCTCATCATCATCTCTATAGGTATCATCGGTCATTATATCTCCTAATACTTAGTTTGGTGTCATGGTGTCCAAACCGCTTCTCACTAGAATGGTGACCAATGTACCAAATCTTGAAGGCAAGCATCTCAAGAACTTGTGGGAGAAGTCCTTGTCCTTCACCTCTTCTCCAAGTGCTTTGAGATCATTGATAAGCACTTGAAGCCTATGAAACATCTCCAGCACACTTTTATCCTCCTTCATCTTGAAGCTTGCAAACTTCTCTTTGAGAATGTAAGCCTTTGCACCCTTCACGGCTTGAGTGCCCTCAAATGATTCTTCTAACTTCTTCCAAGCTTCATGAGCCATCTCAATATTCTTGATTTGCTCAAATATTCTCTTATCAATTGCATCATGAATAGCACTAAGAGCAATGTCATTGTTTTGGAGAAGTACTTCTTCGGCCGCGGTGGGATTCTCCGGATCACTAATCTCAATTTTGGTTTCTACCACCTTCCACACCTTTCTATTGATTGACTTGATATGTGTGGTCATCTTTGACTTCCAATAAGGATAATTTGTGCCATCAAATTGGGGTGGCTTCTTGGTGTTGTTGATTTGAGCCATTTTAACATCGAAGGTTGTTAAGCCTCAAATAACGGTGACCTCGGCTCCGATACCACTTGAAAGGTCCTAATGGCTAGAGGAGGGTGAATAGCCTAATAAAAAATCTTCAACAACCCTTAACAAAAGGTTAGACAATTATGAGGCGAAGCAAGTGTTGCGCTAGCCTACTTAAAATGCAAGCCACCTATCACAATTCTAGTTTAGATAGTGATGATTCACACAAGAGGTATGACACCACCCTATGTTAGTGTGCTCTCAAAGACTAACTAAAGAGCCACACCAACCAAGCAAGCAAGCTCTCACAACTAGCTACACTAAAGAGCTTGTCAACTAGTTTGCGGTAAAGTAAAGAGAGTGATTAAGATAGTTATACTGCCGTATAGATGAAGAACCAATCAATCACAAAGGTGAATAACAATGAAGACCAATCACCTCGGAATCAATGATGAACACAATGATTTTTACCGAGGTTCACTTGCTTGCCGGTAAGCTAGTCCTCGTTGTGGCGATTCACTCACTTGGAGGTTCATGCGCTAATTGGCTTCACACGCCAAACCCTCAATAGGGTGCTGCACATCCAACACAAGATGAGGATCACACAAGCCATGAGCAATTCACTAGAGTACCTTTTGGCTCTCTACTGGGGAAAGGTCAAGAACCCCTCACAATCACTACGATCGGAGCCGGAGACAATCACCACCTCTGCTCCACGATCCTCGCTGCTCCAAGTCATCTAGGTGGCGGCAACCACCAAGAGTAACAAGCGAAATCTGCAGCGAAACACGAACACCAAGTGCCTCTAGATGCAATCACTTAAGCAATGCACTTGGATCACTCCCAATCTCACTATTATGATGAATCAATGATGTAGATGAGTGGGAGGACTTTGGCTTAGCTCACAAGGTGGCTATGTCAATGAAAATGGCCAAAGATCTGAGCTACAACCGGCCATGGGGCTTAAATAGAAGCCCCCACGAAATAGAGCCATTGTACCCCTTCACTAGGCACACTGCGCTCTGACCGGACGCTTCGGTCTTACTGACCGGACCCTGGACTCAGCGTCCGGTCCATAGATGGACGCCACATGTCATCCACTTCAAATGTTGTTCGTCAGATTCCAACGGCTATGAAGTTGACCGGACGCTCCAGTAAAACTGACCGGACGCTGGAGCCTCAGCGTCCGGTCGAGTACAGTAAGGGTCGAAACCTAGTTTTCCTCGACCGGACGCGTCCGGTCCACCTCGACCGGACACAGCCCAGCGTCCGGTGGTAAACCCTAGCCTCTGTACTACCAGTCAACGTGACCAGATGCAGGCGTCAGCGTCCGGTCACTTGACCAACGCTGGCATCTCCTCTGTTTTCACTTCTAACTTCTTCACCCTTGCTCGAATGTGCTAACCACCAAGTGTATCACCTTGTGCACATGTGTTAGCATATTTTCACAAATATTATCAAGGGTGTTAGCACTCCACTAGATCCTAAATGCATATGCAATGAGTTAGAGCATCTAGTGGCACTTTGATAACCATATTCCGATACGAGTTTCACCCCTCTTAATAGTACGGCTATCAAACCTAAATGTGATCACACTCTCTAAGTGTCTTGATCACCAAAACAAAATAGCTCCTATGGTTTATACCTTTGCCTTGAGCTTTTTGTTTTTCTCTTTCTTCTTTTCAAGTTTAAGCCCTTGATCATCGCCATGCCATCACCATTGTCATGCTATGATCTTCATTAGCTTCTCTTCTTGAAGTGTGCTACCTATCTCATGATCACTTGATAAACTTGGTTAGCACTTAGGGTTTCATCAATTCACCAAAACCAAACTAGAGCTTTCAGCAGCCCCACCACCATGTAACACCCTGGTGTTATGATCTCGTTTAGCACCGCGATTTAGGCCTAAGAAAATTTCTAAAATGATTTTTCTTGGACTTTAAAATTTGACTTATGTATGTTTGATCGCAAATAAAAGGGCGAATGGCTTGTTTATTTGATTAAGCGTGAAAAACCATTTTTATAAACAATTCGCTGTTCACATCCGCGTCGCGTTGTCGGACCACGTCGCCGTGTACGCGGGCTTGCTTGATATCGCCAATGGAACTGTACCGCAGTCTGCTTCTGTTGTCTCATCGCGTTATTGTCTTTATCACAGCTAGCCTCTAGATCAAGCCCTACGAGTTATCATTGAGCAGTGATCAAATGCGAGCCGTCTTCCCCGTCGCCGGCCACCGAGCTCGCCGAACCGAGCGCCGCCTTGGTCGCACCCTATTCGATCACTTTATCCTTGATCTTGACCTCGTTTGGGTCCTCCTTGATGTCCTTCACATTCCATCTTCACAGTTTTTCTGGTGATGGCTCCGCCGGTCGGGAACGTCGCTGATGCTGCCGCCATGGACACTGTGATCACCATGCACGAGGATGGGAACCTCCCAAGCTTTCACTGTGCCACCCAACCTTGTCAGCCATCTCATGGTGAGCTCCTCTCTATTTTGCACTATGTTCCGTCGTCTGTCGTGCCTATGGCTTGAAGTCACGTTTGCGTCGGCCAACTCTCGCCGTAATGTCCATGGCGCCGCAGCCATCACCGGGTCCCAAGTCTGCTGCCCTGCTGCCCGGCACGCATGCACGCACACAAACGTGTGACTTCGGAGAGCAAGCAGCCGACCATGCTCGCTTGTTAGCTTTGGCTTGTTAGCTTGATGATGTCACTCCGACATCATGCGTGATTTATGGTCGTTTTCCTTTAGAAAAAAAATTTCCAAAAATACAATGGAAATACACCAATACTAACCTCTTCACTCATGGACTAGGTCCACGGTGGACTGCTTGCACCCACTTCCACCAGTCCACGGCCCGCAGACTCGGTCCACAGCATAGTGCACGCGTACTTTGTCGCACCGGTTTTAAAGACAAAACCGACTGGGCCACGCCACTTGGGCTGGCCTATGGCCCGCGCCTGGTTTGCTGGGCCGCGTGCCCCACCCGCGCCTAGGCCGCGCATGGGCTTGCTGGCCGCGCGCCCACCTAGGCCGCGTGCGCGCCCTCGGTCTAGGCCGGTTGCCAATCATGGGCCATGACTGGGGCCACGCGTCCGCTGGGCCATTTTAATGACTGGCGGCCTTCTTTAGTTTCTAGAGTATTTGTTAATTTAGTTCGTAAATAAACTTGTGAAATCAATATAAAATTACGTAGGTATCCAAAAATTATGAAACTAGTTTTGTTGAGTTCCTAAAATCATGATCTACCTAGGGGTGTATTTTATTCACATAGTGTGATAATATTCTCGGAAGCTATATAATTAATCTAAGGTACTTAATATTGTAAAAAATATAAACTTATAGGAATTATTGTGATAAATTGATAATAGTGTTGAATCTGAAATCTATACGGTAGGCTCCTAGCAATATTAGGTACTCACTATAATTTTGTAGCTCCAGAATAATTAGTTTGCTAAATAGATAATGATGCCCTATTTCGAATAATGATTAAATCGATAGAATAAAATAAAGAAACACCTTGGTTTATATAACTAAGATTATTGTTGGGAAATAACGCCTTATCCGACAACGTGTATATGTAGCCTAAGTACGGTCGCTGTTAGAACTAGCCCGTTAACTCAAGAGGCGTACGTCGTATTTTACGAGCCACAATTGCAGTTGATTAATTATATCTTTGCATTGCATCGCATTGCATATCATATAGGTACGATGATGGATCAATGGATCAATTGAAGGATGATTGAGAATCCAAAGATGGCGTAATGGTATTCTCTCTAGGAGATGATGCAATGGGCTTTCTATTCAGTTGATGGTGGATGATCTGAAGATGCAGATACTAACTTTTTAATATATATCTTACCCAGGCAAGCCCCGGTGCATAACCCCTACTTTTTTGTATTTTAAATTATATTTGTGCATTAAGTTTAAGGAGTTGAATGAAATCCACTTGCATATATATCTTTATCCTATGAGTTTTACTAGTATGACAGGATCATGTAGAACGCTATGCTACAGGACTCCGGTAGAAGTCGAGTGATTGCCTGTCACTCGCGAGAGATAGGAAATATATTATTGTATTATTATCACTTGGAAAATATAAATGGTGGAAAGGAAAAATGGTGACCGGGCAGGGATATGGTTTGGGTATTGGTAGGTGTAAGAGGTTGTGTCACCGTGGACTCGGGGCATAGCTTGGTTACACTATTTTCCCTGTCTGGTCGGTTAAGGACCGATCGTTGCATAAGCCATCGATGCAAGTCACAGACTTATTATCCCGAGCACAAACTTGGGTATGGGCGCTTGGAAGACTTGTTGCTCTCTTATCACGGATCCGGCTCTTTCCGGACCGACTAATTGGAGGCAGGGATGGTGGAGGTCCTTGCACCACACTGAGTCCGGGACTCAGGGGTGGGGGCTTGGAGTCCAAGTTTGGACAGAGACCTGGACACCCGGGATAGGAGAGTGATGGGTTGGTCCTGCTTGTGCCTTGGGTACAAGCGGGACGTGTGTTTTTGGGGTACCCAGCTGGGGGCATTGATTCGTGAATCGTCGGGCGATCCGGTACGACTTGTTTCATGCCTAGCATCGTAGTAAGAACTAAAAGATAAAAGATGGAAGATGGAAAAAGGTAATCTGATTGCTTACCACCTGCTTGAAAGTATATAGAGTGGTTAGTTAATGAACCAATGCGGCTATTAATAAAAATCGAATATAAGGACGCACGCTTAGTAATGCTTCCTGCAAATGCAATAAACCCACAAGCCAGATAGCCTTGCATATCCTTGGAATCTTTTCTTTCCTCCTGTCCGGTAAGTCTAGCTGAGTACAATTGAGTACTCAGGGTTTTATTCCCCCTATAGCAGGTGACAGGTGGATGCTAAGGCTGACTCTTGTGTGTGGATTCCTCCTAGAGGGCTCAACGAGGATTCCTTTACGTCGCGATCGTAGTTTTTATTTATAACTCTCACCAAATGTTTTTATAAATGAAAGTTTCATAATATGTTGTAGTAGTTTATATATCAATACTTCATCATGTCATTAATAGATGTTTATTTCCGCTGTAATTCTGATCACATGTTTATATTTCGCTGTACATTAAATTGTTCATAACTTTGATAATATGATTATATTCCGTTGTTATAATAATAAATGTTATACTCTGATGTACATGTAAAGTGATGTAAGAAATGGTTAAGAATGATGCAAGCTTTATTCTCTCATTTGTGATCCTGATGGCAAAAATGTAGACTTTCAGGTTCTCCCCTAGGGTGTGCCTGACGGAACCGAGTAATTTAGTGTTCTCCCTCAAGTGCTTAGTGTCTAATGGAAGACAAGCACTCCTGTGAGGCATTAGATTAGGCGGTTCTGCCACACACCATCACCATCATCATCGTCATCGTCGGAAGACACCACCGCCCTTCCTTGGCGATGAGTGGTCAAAGTGTGGTGAGTGCGACGCATAGAGCGCAAAGTTGAACCCAAGGTCAACTAGTAGTCAAACTCCTCCTCGATCTCATCCGCATCCTCATCCTCCATATCTGAAAGACTAGGCAAGTCATAGTGTGGAGGTGGTGGCGCTGGAGGTAGAGGTGGAAGATTTGCAGCCACAAGCATCTCTCGCTGCTCCAACTAGGTCTCATAGGCCCTATCCACTGCATAGGTGCACTTCCTAAAGAGTGCCTTGATCCACTGCACCATCTTGTTCTTCTTCTTCTTCCTCCTCCTCCCACTGCGAGAGGACTCAAAGGGAGTGGCAAAGGTCTCACTGGCCTTAGCATGTCTTGCCTTCTCAATCTTGTATTGCTTATGCAATATGTCCTTGAAGAACTGGTAGCCAGTCACTCTATCACAAACATCAAGTAAGGAGCATAGGGCAGCCCCTTTCTTGCATCATCCATCACCACTCAAATCTCTTACCACATGAAGCGAGGAACATTGAACTTGTCACCACTAGGGGCAAACCTAGCAAGCATATTCCTCACATATCCATTAAGGTTAGATGTGTCTCCATCTTTGGGATGGATTGTGTGCCTGATTAGGTTGTTGAGAATGTAATAGTAGCTCTTTAGACCCTTCACCTTGCCATCTGTAGCTCTACTATCAAGATACATGAATGCAATATCTCTAACCTCAGCCCTCCGCTCATCATGAATATAGGAGAACCCATGGTGCTCCTCATCAAAGCCAAGGATGCGGCTGAAGGTCATGAAGTCAACACGATAGTGTCGGCCTTCTATCATCCAATGTATCTCATCAGTGTCTCCATTGTAGAAGTAGGTGGTGTGGAACTCAGCTAGGACCTCTATGTTCCAATCATACCTGAAGGCCATAATGTCTATTAGTCCAAATCTCTCACAAGCTTGAATCACCTGATTGAAGTCAAGATCATTCTTCTCTCTTAACTTCTCCAAGTCAATGTACTGCATCTTCACAATCTTGGACTTTTTGTTGTTGAAAATGACTGAGATATAGAAGTTGGAATGAAAGACATTCCAAAATCTATAATCAACACCCAAGTCCTTTGACACAAGGTATGGGTTCTCTTCTGTAACCTCCTCAACCATCTTCTACTTGCCCATATAGTCAACAACTGGATGCTGATGAGTGTCATTGGCCCTCTTCTCCACCACATCCTCATCATAGTTCCTGATATATGAAGGATCGAACTCATCTAGATGAGGCGGTGTCTCTGGACAAGCATCAGGAGGGATGACACGTCTAGCTCTCTCCAAAGCCTCCTCCTGTCGGATCTGCTCATCACGGCTCCCCTGTCATGAGCAACCCCACTGGAGCCTGCTGCTCCTCTACTGCTGCTAGCTGCACCTCTGCCACAATGAGGGAGGAGCTTCTCCTTTGGGGCATCGAACTTCCTTTAGACCCTTTGATCATCATCTCCTCCGAAGGCCATATATGCAAAATTTAGACCCAAATAAGAAACTGTATAGATGGAGTTTAGAAGAACACTTGTGAAATGGTTTGAATAGGACAGATGATTCAAATCTTGAGTTAGAAAAACACCCTGAACAAAAGAGATTCAGGTGGTGCGGCACTGCCGCACCCTAGGGGCGGCACTGCAGCACCTGGTGCTTCACCTTGCTCATAATTAGTTTCTTCTTGCCTGCTCAAACCACTCCTCAAATACTCTTCTAAGCCACTACACAATCTCAGGAATATAGATCTAAACAAAGGCATGGAGTTGAACAATTGATAGGTAAAGTGACTTCATATTTAAAATAGTAATAGATCTGGTGAACAAATCCAATCATAACAGAGTGTCATCGATAGAATGTCAACTTAAACTGTAGAAAGAAACTACAACGCATGGCATTGTCACGCCCAGCATGTGGCACTGTCGCAAGCACAAGTGACACTCCAACCATGAATCTCCATTTTGATTCAATCTATGCATCAAAGCTACTTCTATCCTAATCATGTAGTCACTAGAAACCATCATCCAATGCAGAATGAACTCCATTGCATAGATCGGGGAAGGATAGGGTTTCACCTTGGTTTCTTGCGGATTGGAGAGAAAAGAGGAGAACTTGCTCCATCCAAGAGTAGCAGCGGCGGCAGGCGAAGCACAAGAGCAGGCTCCGTCTCGCCTGACCCTAAGGACGTGGTTTCTGTCTTGCCCAAGGTCGTGGGCTCTGTCTCACCCGACCTTAAGGCCGCAGGCTCCGTCTTGCCCAACCTCGAGGCCACAGGCTCTGTCTCGCCTGACCCCTTAGGTGCGGGCTCCATCTCGCCCAACCCTAAGGACATGGTTTTTGTCTCATCCGATGGGGACTCATACCGCCGCCAACCACTCTAGGTCCAAGCGTATAGGCCTGGGTCAAAACTCTGACGCTAGGGAAGAGGCTAGCATGCCTCAATGTAACTCATGGCTATGATGGGCCATACCTAGGGATTCACATCAAGAACAGTGTCGGGCATGCCGGTGCTGTTCTGCCTAATCCTCGTACGAACGCTGATAGACACGTTAGTTCACCACGACGTCCGCCAAGACAGAGTGGAATGCCATGATCGGCAGATGATGCTTGTGCATGGCACCAGTGACAAACAGGGCCAAGACATGGAGCAGTACCTATTGACATCTACAGGACCGTGCGGGACCTGCATGAAGGAGAAGAGGTAGCCTTCCTATTCTTGCAGGGCACAACACTACTGCCCTTCACCATAGCACTACCGTGGTTTGTGCAGGCTTCTCTACACCAATTATGTCCTTCCTCTCAAACTACACACACTCATAGTCATTCACTATCTTTCTTCCATTTGTCTTGGCTTCGGTTGTGTGCCCTAGCCCATGCTTGATTGAGAGATGCCTTCCTTTCTTGTATTGTGACCTTTTTGGTTCATTCTTATTCTTGTCATTGACTTGGCCCTTGCCATCCATGCACTCTTTTCCAATGATCTCATTAAGCCTAGCAATCTTCTTTCTCATAGCCTTCAAATTTGCAAGGTTAGTGGAATAGGCATTTAAATCAAGATTATAACATTTTCCACAACCTTGGCTAGTGGAGGGAGTAGAGGTTTCCTTTGCCTTAGAGGGATGTGAGTTGCTATCCTAAAGAACGACATATTGCACCTCAAGTTCTTTGTGCTTTTCATCCAAGTCATAATACTTTTTCTTGAGAGCATTATGTGCTTTCTTTGTGATAGCATGGTCCTCTTGCTCTTTGGCTAGGGCCTTGCGTAAGGATTCCACCTCACTTCTCTCTAATGTAAGAGCTTCCTTGCTGGCAATGTAGAGATCCTCTTGTTGGATAAGAGTCTCCTCTCTAGATTCTAGCTCGGCTTGGACACTCTCTAAATCCTCCATTAACTTAGTGATGAATAATTTGGTCTTTCCATCCAAGTTTTTAGTTATTTGGTCAATTTCTTCATCACTAGATCTATCATCACTAGAGTTATCACTAATATCACTACTAAAGATATAACTAGGAGGTGGAGGAGATTTAGATTTTGATTTTACCTTTTCATCCTTTACCATGATACAAATGTGAGGGGAGTAGTAGTCATCATTGGACATGTTGTTGAAGAGCCTTGGTGTAGAGGATGGCTTGTGGATAGCTACTGTTGCAATCTTCTCATCCTCTTCACTTGTGCTCTCTCTAGTTGAGTCCCATTCATGCTCAATGTGAGCCTCTCCCATGTATTTCTTGCTATTTCTATGGTTGGTCTTTTCTTCTTTCTTGTCCTTCTTATACTTGTTGTCTTCGATCTCATGTGGACACTTGGCAATGAAATGCTCGGTGCTACCATAATTGTAGCATGTCCTCTTCTTCTTGTTTGGAAACTTTCTCTTCACTACCTTGTAGCCTTACTTCTTTAGTCCCTTTTGAAATCTTTTCATGAAGAGAGCAACATCATCAACCTTCTCATAATGTTCATCATCAATTTCATCTTCACTTGAGGATGATGTAGTCTCGACTTGCTCTTGGACTTGCTTGATTGCTTTAGGCTTGCTTATTGAAGCTTGCTTGTTGATCTTGAACTTGCTAGTAGAGCCTTGCTTGCTTGATTTGTTTGCCTTGAGAGTTACATCCTTGATCTTCATGCCATCTAACTTTGCTTGCAACTCACTAGGCTTCTTTCTTTCATTTGCTTCTTCTCTTTGCGTGTCAAAGGTCAAGATTCTCCCAAGTACATCATTTGGTGTTGTTTACACTAAAATTTGGAGAAGAACGCGAGAATTCGAAGGCTTCCAAAAATTGTGCCCATCAAGGAATCGATTGCATGAGGATCGATGTCAGCTGATTCAGATACGACTCTAGAATCAGATCTCTTTGGATGACGTCAGCAGATAGCGATGATGAGCTACGGTTGGCGCCATGAAACTACATATCGGACTCTACAAAAAAGGAAAGATTAGGGTCCAAGTTATCTTAAATTAGGAATATTTTCTTCTATGTCGAAGATTATAACGAGTCATGCTCGAGTAGGATTCATGTTTAGGCTCCGGGTATAAATATTGGACCCCGACTATTGTAAAAGGACACACAATCAATCAAATACAAGTTCCTTACTTTTTTCGGCACTGGCCACCCCTTAGGAGTAGGAGTTGAGTAGATCTCGATGAGTTCTTCAGCGAGCAGGGCTGCATCGGTCCGGCCGACCTCTAGCTTGTTTGTAAGTACCGTTATGGCTTATACTTTTGTTCGTACGACTGCATCGATCCGGTCGACCTCCACTGCGACTCTGGTATAAGCTAGTTATACACTCTTGTCTAGTTCAAGTACGGCTGCATCGATCCGGTCGACCTCCACTGCTCGAACTAGATTAAGGTCAAGTTATCGGCACTATCTAAGGGTGGCGTTCCTTCAGATAGATTCATTAAGTTACCGATATTGCTTATTGCTTCCATTATTTATTTAATTACATCAATATCACTTCGCCTGATTGGGATTGATCTAGATCGGCCTTATATCTTGTTTAACCCATCGTTTGTTAATCTAAATTGATCTAATCTGCACCTTGAACGATGAGTTATGTTTCATCGGTTGTTTTATGTCAATCTTGATCATGCATAGTGTGCGGTTAAGGCATGTTTTGTCTTGAATAGATCTATTGGCTAACGAAAACCGTTTTGTGGCCCATTATCATGGCCTGTGTGATTCTGTCTCACACCCCACTGTTAGCACCGTGGAGTAGGGATCGTTATTTGGTATATCTATTTCTGATAGGGCATGACCTTAACTGTGCGCTATGCCTGAATCAACTGTTTTAGCCGATATCGAGCGCTTTCACATACGCAGTTCACGTTATGAGACCGTTGAAGTAAAGATAGGTTGAAAGATGTGTTAGCCCCATGATCTTATTATTGTATTACGGCCTGCATGATTTTGCCTCATGCTCCATTGATATTAGTAATAAGTTAGGGTCATCAAATCTATTGTTGTTTCTACGGCCTGCATGATTCTGCCTCATGCCCCACTGGTCATGGCGATAGATGAGATCTAATATGTTTATTAGATTTATCTTTATTAAATGGTTAAATGATGATGAGCTGCTTCTTTTATACAAAAAGGGATTCGGTTACTTACAGTCATTGGCTTAGTATAAATTGATTACTGTTGACATCCTATTGCCATTGATTAATATTTGTCTAAATAACGAGATTCATCCTAAACGATAACCTATTTGCCTTCCATAATTACATGAGCTTTAACTGATTTATTCTTATGAATATGTTGGAATTGACTATTTAGTCGATCTCCTTCCATATCGGCTCTCAGAGCCACACATTCGGGACTGTTTGGCAACACCGGCATGTTCCGCCTTAAATTACTGATTAGCTTTCTCTCCTTGTCAATTGTAGGGTTAAATTGACTGGCACATTTCGGGAGGAGTGCGCAGGATCGATAATCCCTACGCTGAAGCCAGGCGGATCTACGGCTCCATCGAGCGGACCCTTTCGGCTTGCTAGTGTGTCCTCGGCACGGGATGAAATTTCATGCCGACAAGTGTGAAGTACTCAAACCTCTTCTTGTCTCTAATTAAAGTAACCACGGTCTTATTTCTTGGTGAATAAGCCTCCAATATAATCTTCACTACCTTGTGATCATCTAACTCATCATCACCATAGCCTCTAATCTTTCCAACAATCACCATCAACCTATCAAACATCTCTTGTGGCCCTTCTCCTTCCAAGATCACAAACCGGTTGAGCTTGGCCATCAACAACTCAATTCTAGCCTTCCTCACTTTGTCAACCCCTTCATGTGCAAGGTGTAAGGTGTCCCATATTTGCATGGCAACATCAACACCCATCACCCCTATTGTACTCATCACCATCCAAAGCACTAAGCAACACACTTGTGGGTTGACCATTGAGATGAATAATTCTCATTTTATCTAGAGTTGGATTCTTGGGATCAACCGGTGGCTCAAATCCATTGCAAATGACCTCACAAATGCCGGGGTGGAGACCTATAAGATAAGCTCTCATCAAATGCTTCCACTTGACAAAGTTAGTCTCATTGAAATAAGGTAACTTGCCCGCGGGCATATTGATGAAAGACCTTCGATCATGGTTAGTCATAGGCATAGAAGAATAGTTGAAGGATACGACGACATATTTGTTGTTGGAGTCGGCTTTGCCCTTTCCCTTCTTCTCCTTCTTGCCCGCCTTGGTCGCTTGGTAGGACTCATCATCATCTCCATCTTCGGAACTACTTGATATGCCACTTGATGATGCATTGGTTGCCTTCTCTTCTTCTTCCTTCTTCCTAGCTTCTCTTCTTTTTCTTCTTACTTCTCTCTTGAGCTTTCTTTCTTCTTTTCTTTGCTTCTTATCTTTAAGCCTTTGCTGCTCCTTCTTCTTCTTCTCTCTTGCTTCTCCTTTTACTTTTCTTGTAGACTTTCTTTTCTTTTCTTTCTTTCTTCTTCATTTAGAGCTTTCTCAGGATCGGTAGCCTCTAGCCACGGGAGCATGGTGTTGCTCCCTGTAGATGCACTGAGCTCACTGCTATGGTGTCATGTAAGCTCACGTCCTCCAGATCAACGTCTACAGGCTTCATGCCACTAGATCCTCCTCCGGGCTCCATACCTCACGCGGTGAAGCCTACATGAGGTAACCTGCTCCGATTCCACTTGTAGGATCTCTAGTTAGCCTTGTGGGGGTGAATAGGCCTATTAAAACAAAACTTGAGCAAACATCAAATTCAACCCGCGGCACTGCCGCTCTGACCCCGTGGCACTGCCGAGCCAGAACAGCGGCATTGCCGCACCTGTAGACAATTTCGTGATACAGTTCAAAATCTAACGATGGAAACTTAGATCGGAGAAATTACTGAGCTTCCTGCAGGGTAGTAGATCATAGATTGACAGCACAAAGTGGTATCACAAGTGTAAGTAAGTAGATCAACCTCAAACCCAAGAAATCATCTCAACAACAATATGAAATGCAATGGAAGTAAATCAAGCACAAGGTGACACAAGTATTTATCCCGTGGTTCAGCTCGCCACTAAGGCTTGCCTAAGTCCACGTTGTTGAGGTTAGCCACTAAGGCTTAGGGCTTTGCTACCCTTTCTCGAGAGAGTTAACTCTTGAGATGAGGGGTGAATTTACTAGCTTCAAGAGATGGTTACAAACCTCCCGGGTTGCGACATAAGTTGGTAAGCTCCACGGATAATGCTCTAGCCGGCTAGGAGCAAGCTCCAAGAGTAACAAACATAATCCACCGGCTAAAACGCGAACCAAGTGCTCTTAGGCTTTGGGAAACAATGGATCTGCTCTCTAATCGAGTTTTGGAGCCTTTTCTCTCAAGATTTGATGGGGAAATCATAAAGAAATGTTTGGGAGCTCAAGGTCACCAATAGAGAAGAGAGAGAAAGAGCTAAGAGCTGTTGGACGTCGGTCTGCTGGGCAGAGATCGAAGAAGACCGTTGTGAGGGAAGAGAAGAGGTATAAATACCTAACCTAGTCCCAACGGTCAGATAAGCCGCGCTTTAGGTGCGGCACTGCCGCACCATGGTAGACAGCAAGAGATAGAAGGAAGTTGAGCTGGCTGTCTTGGCTGAGCAATTGAGGATGTATGTGTATGAGATTGAGCACTTGGTTGCACACTTTAGCAAGTTTATTATGCCCCCTTTATAGTACGGCATTTTCTATACTCAAATTCAAAATATAGAATGAAATAAAACTCTTTTTGAGTCTTGATGCCGTCACCTTTTATAATTGGGGGCTCCTTCGTTATGTACAACATCCTCAATTCTAAATTTCTTGCTTATCATCTCGATAAATCTCATTAGACCTCTAATTGCGTGGTCATTATCACCAAAACCCACAATTAGGGCTTGATTGCACTTTCAATTGGTACGCGAGAGTTTCTAGAAGGAGGATGTACAACATATATTGGCAACACCAACCAATCCAGATCATGCAGATGAAATAGCGTGGCACTTTGATAATAAAGGGCAATTCTCGGTGAAGTCTGCCTATCATGTCTTAGATGACGAAAAGAATCATGTGAAGCCTCGGCAAAGGGGGAGGGAAGTAATAGCAGCAACACTGTAATCTGAAGAGCTGCTATTTGGCGAAAATTATGGAAGCTTCCCTGTTAGCCGAAGGATTCGACAGTTCTGCAGCAAGCTCTTCAATCATCCTCCATAGACCTTGCGACATGCAGTATGCTGATAAGAGATGCCCGTTCGATGTTGAATGAGCACTTTATATGCAGTAAAATTCTTTCTGTTCCCCAAACTTGTAATGGGTTAGCTCATAATTTAGCCCAGCTTGCTATGAGTTGGGACCCGGGTCATAGCCATGTGTGGGCTAGCCCTCTCCCAGAATTTGTAATGTCTTTGATTGCTCGCAATAACATCGAGCGTATGAGTAGGTACATTGCTATACGTCAGAGGTCTCGTACGCTGTCTCATGTAGACGTCGAGCGTATGAGCAGGTACATTGCTATACGTCAGCGGTCTCGTACGCTGTCTCATGTAGTGCCACGCATGATTTTTACTGATGTCGAGGAAAGAGAGAGTGAAGAGAGAACGGGGTCGTTGTTTCGCGAAACAACCACCTCATGAGCTAAAATTTAGGACTATAAGACAAGTATTCTACAATTGTATGAGTTATTGTTGTCATGCAACTCACAACTTTACCTTTATTCTATGCATAAATTAAGGAATCGTGAGACAACTTAAAAAACAACCATTGTATATATTTTCTGATAAGTCGTGTTAAAATTGCATAGCACTATACTAAACCACTTATGAGATAAGATCAATATACTTGTTCTGAAAAGGATTCTTGAAGCGGGCACCGCACCGTCTCTACCGGAGTGTGCCAGACCGCAGACAAGGTGTCGTTTGGATTCTAAAAATCCAGATTATCTAGAGTATCATAAAAGGGAATATGAGATTTTCAAGCTTTGAGATATGTGACTTTAAGAATCTAGCCTACTATCTCTCTCGTTTGAATGATGCGCATATTTTTTTTAATCAGAATCCCTCTTCGACGTATTTAAACGGCACTTACCGATAGACATGCGCATGTCCACCAAAAGTACAGATGGGCAATGGGCTGTCCGACACGGCACGGCACGGAAGAGCCCGCCAGGCCACTGGGTTGTGCCGCACTAGTCCATCGTGCCTGGCCAACGGCCCAGGCATGGCCTGCGGGGGCCACTTTTCGTGCCAGGACGACCCAATAAACATAGTGTTTTTAGCAGGCCGGGTCGGCCTGAAGCCCACCAAATGCCAGCAAAGAGAGGGGGGAGAGGAAGCAGCCGGCTTCGACTGCGGGAGCTGGCGGCGGCAGCCTCGCCGGCGCGCTCGCAGCTGGCGGCGACGGACAGCGAGCTCGATGATGCCGCGCTCGCCTGAGATATGGCCATCCGGGAGGTCTGCATCCGCCTACGGGGGGGCGTGGACCAAAGAGGGAGGACGCCGACGGTGCTGGCCTACTGGGGGCTGGGAGCTGGGAGCGTGGAGCCGAGAGGGAGCGCCACTGCCTTCCACATCAAAGAAGGGAGGAGGAGCCGTAGAGCTCTCGGCCTCAGAAGAGCGGAGGCAGAGGCAAGGGAGGAGGCGCGGAGGAGGGAGGAACTCGCGGAGGTGCAGTCTTTGTGCGGCGCGACCGCGCGAGGCGAAGGGGTGGTCGGGTGGGGAATAGAGCTAGGGTTAGGATATAGAAAATGAGTGGGCAGTGGGCTGTTAGCAAGCCACCGGCTACAGTAGCCAACGGACCGGCCACTAAAATACGGGTCGTGCTGTGCCTACCCGCGTGCCTGGGTGCGGCCCAGGCACGGACTGGTGCATCGGGTCGTGCCGGCCCGGGCCCGCACAATCCCGGACCGGGCCGTGCTTGGGCCGGGTCAAAAATGCGGGCCATCGTGCCACGGGCTGCACGTCCATATATAACCAAAAGAATGGTATAATCTGAAACTTTTATTATAAACCTCTAATAAATATAAATAAATATGTAAAACTGTGTTTGTTTCTCGCCGTTAAACACACTCCGAAATTTTGTATGGCCAACGACATGCTGATTTTCATATGTGTGTGCATATAGGTATAGGCTGTTGGCTGTTGCTCGTGTCCCCAAACAACAGTCGTGGCACTGGTGTCGATCCCGACGCTTCACGACCAGGGGCGGAAGCCCTCCATCATGGTACGTTCCGATCGATTAATTCCACTGCATGTACTGTACATATCTATTTATTGGATTAGATATATCAGGTAACTTGATCGATCGACTATTTCGTGCGTGCAGAGGCTGCCGCCTGGCGGTGAAGACCAAAAGCGTGGAGTACATGTCGTTCGCCCTCCAACAAAACTACCAGAAACCAGAAGAGTTGATGTGTTCTGAGAAGCTATATAATCCAAGAAACGAAGACCTATTCTCATGAAGCTGTATCCGGAAGATCAATTACGAAGTTGCTGTCAGCAATCTTGCTCCCATATGCTCTAGGATGCGGGTTCAGGTCCATCCACAACAGGGTATTGTAAACCCAATGCAGCCAAAATCACACCAGCAAGTGAAAACAGTGTGTCAGGTAATGGGTGCTGCAAACTATTATAACATACAATAATCCAACACACTTTGTAAATAACAAAAATGGAAGAATCAGTAGCAAGGTCAGCATATTAGAGATACAACAATAGTCCCCTCAAAAGAAGTGAGGTGATTTCCCCAATTCTACACAGCACCATTGTTTCACTACCAAAAAAAAACTAAATATGTTCGCGCTTATCTACAACATGGTTCAAGTTATGCTAAAATCCTGACCGAACGAAGCAGCCAAATAAATTATAACAAGTTAGGGCAACGGCAATCTAACTGGTTTATGGGACTCCCAACCAACAAACTATATGATTTATATGTTCATTAGTTAAGGTGCTAACTAAGCAAAAAAAAGATAATGTGGTACTAAAATGAAAGAAGAGAGAGGAGAAAATGATTTCTTAGATAAGAAACCATATCTACACAAGAACCAAGATATGAAGACAAATGATAACAGATGATGGGGATAAAACATTTAATTGAACAAAATTATTCTTTAGAAAGTTGGAAACTATATATTGAGAATATAATTTTTATGTAGTGTCTATATAATTTGACAAGTATAAAAAATATATCTTACTCCATAGTTTATGCGTTATGACTGTCCTTAGGTGATCTCAGGCTCAGGGAAACAGAGTTACGGAAGTCCGCGTTAATTGCTACCCTTGCAGCCTTGCTTGAACGGTTGAACCGTTGTTCTTGCACACACACAAAAAAAGAACCGTTGTTGAGGAAAAAAATAGGCATAAAAATAAGGTCCCACCGAGATTTGAACTCGGGTTACTGGATTCAGAGTCCAATGTCCTGACCACTAGACCATGGGACCATTCGCGCTGCCAAAACTAAAATAATTATATTAAAATATTTGGTTGCACTGGCTACCGCTGCAGTGCGAAGTTCACAGCGCTACTCTGCGCTATGCAGTCAGCTAAAGCTGACGATACATAGTTCATACCATACTGTCGTGGCACGGTTACGTTTCCACCTGTTTGCATTGCTAGTATTTGCTATGAATCCTTGTCTCTTCAGAGTTCAGGCTATTTGACCCGAAAGGGTCGATGACGATGAGGCCATCCAACAAGTCTTGATCGCAATTTCGCATCCATCGGGGCGAAGAGGCGTAGCAGTGGATCACCTGTCGGAAAGCACTCAAGCGTGAGTAGCACACCACGTGGATATCCGCATCCAAAGTGGACAACTTGCTGGGCATGGATTTTATGGCTCAGCGTTGCTCGACTCTACACTAGGGCCTTGTTTAGATCACCTCCAAATTCCAAGTTTTTTCACTCTCTCTCCATTATATCAATTTTTAGCCGCTTGCATGGAGTATTAAATGTAGGTAAAAAAAATAACTAATTGCACAATTTAGTTGAAAATCACGAGATGAATCTTTTGAGCTTAGTTGGTCCACGATTGGACAATATTTACCAAATAAGACGAAAGTGCTACTATTCATCATGTTGATATTTTTTTGTAATCTAAACAAGGCCTAGGCATTTCACATTAACGCCCACATAACCATTGGGCCAAGGCTCAGTGTGCAGCCCATTAATGATTAGTCTAGCTACATCATCATCATCACCCCAACACACATGCATATCTTGTGAAATTCGTAGGGAAAAAATCATCAAATATCTGATTATGAGATCAATTTGATAGATTCACACTGTTCCTTCAGATGATAAAATATATGGACTTATAAAGTGTTTGTTGTATTTTGAAAGTAAATGATGATTTGCATGCATTTTTTTATTTCGAAATTAACTTTTTCTAAATCCATAAATCATAAAAAATTGTTTGATAGTCTTAGTTTCTATTGTCGGTCTCGTGCCGCTAAAGTTTGGCGTGCCACTATTGTTGTTGGTGCAAACTGCAAACCTCCTCTGATGAAATTCTATTGGGTCCGTTTGATCCTTGGAATTGAATTCTTCCTAATAATTATAATTTAGATATAGATTAATTAAGCTAATATAGTTGCATATATAATATATTTGTATATTTATTGTTAGGCATACAAGAGACATACTTATATGTTGTATTTCTATTGTAGGGAAGTGAGTTGAAGAGTGTGCTATAAGTTGGAGAGTAGAATTATAGCATAGCGATTTATAGAATTTATTTTTATCTCTCACCCTATGAATTTGATATAGGTTTATTTGTGAGCTTGAGAAAGTTATGTAATATCAAATTTCAAACCAAATAGTCTAATCCATGATTTCAATTCTTCTAAAATCAAGGATCCAAACGGCCCTTGAATTGCTTACTTGTGCTTGTGCCATTTCTAACTTTCCTGTCTAAATTTAGATGATCCTACGTAATACCCTGCATAATATATTTATTTTTTATTAGTCAAATAATATGTTTATGTGGGCTCCTAAAATTATGGATCCAAACGTATTGTCAGCCTGACTTTGAGTTTGTGCTGATTGGAGCAATATAGCAACCCGTGTCCGATCCATTCTGGGCCCAAATAACATGACGGTCCGTGCATAGTGCATGCAAGCACAAATCAAGGCCCATTGCCTATGTTCACGTGCGCGGCGACGGCGAGAGCGAGCGTGCGTCGTGCGAGGGCCCGCGCAGAAACCACAGAAGGCATACACGTCACGCACCACGTCAGAAGCGCCCCCAGTTTCTCGCAGCCTCCACCGGTCCCCCACTCCCACGACGCAATCAGATCCTCTGAAGTTGGCAAAAAAAAAAACAACTTATCTCTGCAGTCCAGCACATGAGCCATCCAATTTACATTCAACCGTGAGCGAAGTAAACTCTGGAAACAAACCAATCTCATGGTCCGGCCCATACCAGCTCAGCGTACCGACTCCCCTGGGTGCGACTCGTTCGACTCCGCCTGTCCGCCGTCGCTCGTTCCTCTTCCCGACCGGCCGCCACCGCGACGCTCGGAGTCGGAGGTCCCTACACCGCCGGCGCTACCCTCTCCTCCCCTCCCTGACCCGGCGGCATGGCATGGCAGCAGGGCTTCCACCTCGCCAGCACTCCCCTTCCCCGTCCTAGGCTCCCAGTGCTCTCCCTTATCCCTTCCTCCCTCCGATACTCTCTCTCCTCTTGTTCTCTGAAACTCTTCGAACTTCACACGACGCAGAACACACGCGGCGGCGCGGTGGCGGTCGGCAAGCGCGCGTTGCGGCGGCTGGCGACCACTCGAGGCGATCGGCGACCTTCCGCGGTAGGCCGGCAGCCTGGGCGAGCGCGTGTTACGGTGACGCGGGCGAGCACTTACGGTGGCGGGCGAGCACTCGCGGAGCGGGCAAGCGCACGCGCGGCCAGCGGAGCGAGCGAGCACACCCGACAGCCACGCAGAACACACATGGCGGCGCGGGGGTGGCCGGCAAGCGTGCGTTGCGGCGGCTGGCGAGCACGGTGGCGCAGGCGAGCACTCGAGGCGACCGGCAACCTTCCGCGGCAGGCCGGCAGCGTGGGCGAGCGCGCGTTACGGCGACGCAGGCAAGCGCTCGCGGAGCAGGCAAGCGCACCCGCGGCTAAAAGATCCTAATATGGCTAGGGGGTGAATAGCCTATTTGAAAATCTACAAATCAACTAGAGCAATTTGATTAGAATGACAAATAGCGAAATGCAAACTTGCTCTAGCTCTATAAGGGTTGCAAGCCACCTATCCAACAATTCTAGTTACAATGATAGCTAGACACACAATTTGCTATGATACTACACACTAATAGCTCTTAACCTTTCTACTCTAAAGAGCTCCACTAACCAAACTTAAATAGCAAAGCAAACTCTCAAATCTAATTACACTAAAGAGCTTGTTACAACTAATTTGCAAGAATATAAACGAGTGAGTAAGATGGTTATACCGCCGTGTAGAGGAATGAATCAATCACAAGATGTATATGAAACCAATCACCGGGAGAATATTAAATGGCAAGAGACAACCGATTTTTCTCCTGAAGTTTACGTGCTTGCCAACACGCTAGTCCCCGTTGTGTCGACCAACACTTGGTGGTTCGGCGGCTAAGAGGTGTTTCACAAACCTTGTAACACCCCAGGTGTTTGTCACCAGTTAAGCAATGGGTTTAAACTCAAACATGACATGTTAAGTGGTGATGAAAGTTTCAAGATCAAATCTACAAAATGAGCGACCACTTAAACTTGGACCATGCACCATTGCTTACATGTTGCCCTTTCCAAAAAGTATGCTTGAGTAATGTTGGATCTACTTCTTTCATGTGCCCCACATCAATTTCCACCCACATGGATGATTGGAAAAGTCTCGTGAAGTTTGGAATCAAAAAGTTACATGAAATGATAAGTTATAATCTTTCTTGGATTGCTTTACTAAGTGATGATATGTAGGTTGACCTAGAAAGTAAAATATGTACCCAATGTATAAAGTGCTTGTGTGACCTTAGGAATACATTAAACATGTTTAGAGTGTCATTATGAACAACTTTGGTATACATGGCTAGGGCTAATTTGGTCGCTAAGTCATAGTTTCAGTGTAAGTCATCATTTAAATATAGTATGTTTGACCTAGTTTGAACTATGTCATAGAGACTTTGCATGGAGGTGTTCACTTAAGAAAAATTATAGTATTTGAGTAGAGTAACAACTTTTATTTTTGAGTCATAGGCTAATTAAGCTCCTAACATGCTTGAATTTGGATCACAAAGATCATTGTATTGCTGTTTGAAAACTTGGAAATATTTCTAAGTCTTTGAACGTTTTTCAGTTTTCGTGTAGTGTACTTTGGTGCCTCATAGTTTGAAAACGGTGGAGTTTTAGACGGTGTTGATGTTGGAAAATTTGGAGATTACCTGTAGCTCTACAACATTTGTTATTACCTCTCATGCCAAAACTAAACGGTTTAGGAGATAGAGAGGCGAGAATATGGAGGTTCAGTCGTGTGTTCAGACATTTTTGAACTAGCCTGGAATTTTTGAACGTGGCCGACATGAACAGAGCCTTGCCGCCGCGTGGTGCCTGTGTGCCGCCTCGCTTGCCACCTCGCCCCACCTCTGTGCATGAAAACCGAGCGCCCGGCGCCCTCTGCTCCTCACTCGCGCTCGCCACCTCTCGCTCTTCTGCTCGCTCTCGTCGTCACCGTGCACGCAGAACGGTGAGCCGCCGCCATGGCCGAGCAGTGAGCTTGCCGCCACCGCTGTTCCCTGCCTCCGTGCTTCCCCGCTCCTAGCCAGCAGCACCAACACCTCCTCATGGTTTCCCAGAACCCGTACCACCCACCCCCGGCCTCGCCGTCGCCGGGAGCTCCGCCGCTACCGTGCAGTCGCCTACTGCGGCCGCCGGCGCACGTGGCCGGGCCACCACGAGCTGCCTCGTGCCAAGACGAGTTGTCCCATGGGTGCGCGCGAGGTCCCTGGTGCTCCATCGCCGCCCCATCGCCGACGACGAGCCTCCCCCGGCCGGAAACAGCGAACTCCCGCGCCTCCTCTGCTCCAAATCCCGTCGAGGACCTCGCGCGACAATTCGACGATAGTCAAGGGCCTATCTGCAATGTCATTGACTCAAGTGAATAGTGCTTCCGAGGACTTATTTGTTGTAAATCGGGTAAAACTTTGAAACTTCATAGTAAATCATGGGAAATTCGTAAATTAGCAAATGAGGACTTTTTGGAATCCTTGTGAAATTCTCTATGCACTAGATCTATAATATGTCAGGTTTTAGTTTAAAGTTGTAGCTGTAAAAATGGATTTGTGCAGTTAGGGTTTGAATGCTAGTCTTATTTGTTTTTTTTATAACTGCAGTTGTTGTGCTCAAATAATTGTGAAATTTTTGTGGAGTGCTACTAAGATGATTGTTGTTGTCTGGTAAAAATTTCATGAGTTTAGAATTTATAGTTTAAGAGTTATAAAAATAACAAATGCCCTGTTTTGAATTGCTCCTATTCTGAACAGTTCTGCATGTTTGAATTAATTGGCTCAGTTAAGTTATGAATCATGATTTGATGACAATACATGAGTTGTAGTACTTTTCTTAAGCTTTCCAAAAAGTTAAATATCATGATTTTTGGCTAAGTAGATCTTGAGTTATACTTGCTTAAATCTCTGTGGCTGTTTCTGCCTAAACCCAGACAGGGTTTCCTTGTTCTTACTGTGGGGCCTTCTTACTAGCAGAATTAGCTTTAGGTGTTTACAACAAAGTTGTTTACAATTTGCTAAGCTTTCTAAAAAGTCTAGAACCATATTTATTGGACATATATAACTCCATTTATAGCTGTTTAAAGTGGCATGTCAGTTTCTGTCTATGTTTTTGACAGAGCTGTAATTATTGGATTAATTGACCCTTCTAACTGTAGAATCATCTTAATATGAGAATAAGAAAGTTGTAGGTAACTTCCTAAGCTTTTCAAAAAGTTGTGGTTCATGTTTGTGGGAGGTCTAGAACTCCAGTTATGCTTCTCTGAAGTTTCTATCCGTTTTCTATACCACTGCTGTTGGGCTGGATTTGCAGTTTTGCTTGTGCAATTATTTTCGTGGTGTAAATGATGTTTGCTATGGTTGTAGTGAATACAAAAGTTGTAGCAAATTTCATAATCTTGCTTGTGTTCAAATTGTAAGACCATAGGCCTGATAGTTTAGGAGTTACATGACTTTTAAGTCTTCGGTCAAGTTTTGATTTTATTCTGAGCAGATCTGAAAGATGCTAGTGTTTGATCTAGTTAGGATTTGAATGAGTTTTTGGTGATAATAACAAAGTTGTAGATAATTCATGTATCTAGATTCTGTTAAAATTTGGTGGTATTTGGCCAAGTAGTTTGTGAGTTATGCCTGTTTAAAGTTGGGTTACAGAATTGATTACTCTCTGTCTTGTTTAGACCAGTTTCTGTAAATGTGTATATTTGACTTAGTTAACTTGAGAATCATGCTAAGATGATTAAATATGAATTGTAGATAAATTCATAAGCTTTCCAGAATGTCTTCTTGCAAGTCATTTGGATTTGTGTAACTCCAGTTATAGCTAAATCTTGTAGCTGCTGTTTGCATGTCCCGAAATTGGCAGATTCCAATTATAGTGGTTGCTTGTATATTGCTAAGTGTGGCTTATGCCCTTGTTGATGATCAAGTTATGATACTTGTGACCTTGTTAAACTTGTGTCATGCTTGATGTGCTTACTCTCTATAGTTAGTTGTGTGATGTTAGTTAAAATAGCTATTGGTGTCTATGTCTTGCATAATCTTATGTTTGTCTTGAAAGCTTATGTGATGCATGTTGTGTTATCCTTCATCACATTCATACACATGCATCTTGCATCTCATTTAGATACGCTAGATGAACCACGTGAAGGATGCGATGTTGGAGCCAAACCCGAAGACAGTGTTTGATGGATCTATCCCGAAGATGGAAGGACTAAGCAAGTGCTAGGACCGGAGATGTCACCAAGTCGGTGCAAGCTAACTGAACTGACTTGTGTCGGATCCCAGGCAAGCCCCGGAGCATTTTAAGTCTCCTAGTATTTTACAAATGATTACTTGAGTACTTATGATTGATGCATTAGGTTATAAGAGTTGAATGGAACCACTTGATGCATATAAATTCCTTGTCCAGATATTACACCTTTAACCGGTATAGGTCCAGGATCGAATATATGCTTAGCCATGCTTAGACCGGTAGAAGTCGGGTGATATCCTGTCACCTGCGAGATATAGGTGGATACCGGAGCACGGTTGGCTATATTTGCTATCGTGGAAAAGAACCATGGGGTAAAAGTAAATCGAGGCCGGGCGGAGTCTATGTCTAGGTTGACTCATGTGATTCAGTCTGTGTCGATTAAGGACCGTACCGTTGTTGGCGCTTCTGACAAGATTGAACGCATGCCTATCACTTAGCTGGCCGGATAACTCATTCCGACCGCGAAGCCGAGTAGCTCAACTCAGGCCGGGACCCGTTCTGTTGTGCGCTCCTTCCGGGGGACGATCAGACTGAGCCCAAGGGCAGGCTATGCCTGAACGTCCTAGCATCTGGTGTCCCAGATTGTGCGGCACGGTACGGACCCGCGAAATGTGTACCTGAGTTGTACCAAAGGTGACCTAAGGTGACCGTTGATCTGGTCTGCCTGGGTTTGTGTTATGAATAAATTCCCAGCTGGTTGAAATCGATTCGAATCGCCGTCTCTCCCGGATAGTGAGAAACTTGGCTAGTCCCAACATCGTAGTAACTGTGTATGGAACATGATGGTTCGGATGAATATGGAATTACTATACCTGCTATGGTTACTATTGTATGCTCTAAAAAGACATACCACATGTTTGGCACAGGATAGTTGCTAATTTAGAGATGGATAGTTCTAATTAACTTGATGACAGAATTATAATTGTATAATTGAGTTAATCGCTTTTTATGCAAAATGTTGTCAAGCTACCTCCACTTATAAAGCCTTGCATACTCCTTGGAGTCAATTTTATTTCTGGTTATGACGGGTAAGTCTAGCTGAGTACATTCGAGTACTCAGGGTTTATCCCACCATGTTGCAGGTAAGGTTTTGGCCTGCTGAAGATGGTGGCTAACCATCGGTGGGCTCGGTGACTCTATATTCACTTCTCATCTACATGCTTTTGTCTGAGGATGTCACTTATGCTAGCAATGTATTTGGAACTCATATTAATGAAATCCTTCAAAAGCAATGTTGTTTTCACTAATCGGTTTTGAAATCTAAACTTGTATTATTATTTATGAATCTTTATGTAATATTATTTCCGCTGCAACTCTGCGTATGTGATGTGTATTTGCTTAATCATGCGATCTTGGTTGTGATGTTGATTTACCGAGGTCCTGCGTGACACTCGGTGGACTACCGGGTTTATATAAGTGAGAGTATGCGCGTGTCAACGTGTTAAGCGGGGACAGCCATATTTAATCTTGTATAAATTGGGCGGTTCTGTCACAAACCTCGTCCACACAATTGGACACCGCAAGAACCTACCCACAAGTGAGGTAACTCAATGACACGAGCAATTTACTAGAGTTACCTTTCGGCACTCCGTCGGGGAAGGTATAACTCCCCTCACAATCACCGGAGACGGCCACAAACAATCATCAACTCATGCCGATCCTCCATCGCTGCACCGAGCCGTCTAGGTGGCAACCACCAAGAGTAACAAGCAAAATCCGCAGCGCAACACAAATACCAAGTGCCTCTAGATGCAATCACTCAAGCAATGCACTTAGATTCTCTCCCAATCTCACAATGATGATGGATCAATGATGGAGATGAGTGGGAGGGCTTTGGCTAAGCTCATAAGGTTGCTATGTCAATGCAAATGGCCAAGAGAGTGAGCTTGAGCCGGCCATGGGGCTTAAATAGAAGCCCTCACGAAATAGAACCGTTGGGCTCCTCACTGCACTGAACACGGGCCGACTGGACGCTCCGGTCATATTGACCGGACGTTAGACCTCAGCGTCCGGTCGTGCGATGTGCGCCACGTGTCATTGGCTTCAAACGCCGATCGCCCGATTTCAAACGCCGATCGCCCGATTTAAACGGTCAAGTGATGACCGGACACGTCAGTTAGAAAGTGACCGGACGCTAGAACTCAGCGTCCGGTCGTTTCCAGTAAGGTTCCAAACGCGAATTTTCACGACCGGACGCGTCCGGTCATGCTCGACCGGACTCACCCAGCGTCCAGTCACTCAATGTCTCCACTGTGCACCACACGTCAGCGTACGTCAGCATTGACCGGACGCACCTTGCCAGCGTCCGATCACTCTTTGCACCAGTGTCCGATCACAAGACCGAGACGCATGCTCACTGGTGCTACTGACCAGACTCTGAACCCAGCGTCCGGTCACTACACCACCAGCGTCCGGTCACTCTATGAACCCCTTGTCTTTTCTGTCTAGGGCGTCGGTGGCACCGTCGGACTGTCCGCACTCTATGGGCGGACACTCCGCCGGTGAGGTTTCTAACCCTTGCTCAAATGTGCCAACCACCAAGTGTATCACCTTGTGCACATGTGTTAGCATATTTTCACAAAGCATTCCAAGGGTGTTAGCACTCCACTAGATCCTAAATGCATATGCAATGAGTTAGAGCATCTAGTAGCACTTTGATAACCCCTCTTAATAGTACGGCTATCTAACCTAAATATGATCACACTCGCTAAGTGTCTTGATCACCAAAACAAAATGGCTCCTACTATTTATACCTTTGCCTTGAGCCTTTTGTTTTCTCTTTCTTCTTTTTCAAGTTCAAGCATTTGATCATCACCATGCCATCACCATCATCATGATCTTCGACATTGCTTCATCACTTGGAGTAGTGCTACATATCTCATAATCGCTTTGATAAACTAGGTTAGCACTTAGGGTTTCATCAATTAACTAAAACCAAACTAGAGCTTTCAGCGGCCAGCGAAGCGAGCGAGCACACGCGGTGGCCACACAGAACACACGCGGCGGCGTGGTGGTGGCCGGCAAGCGCGCGTTGCGGCAGCTGGCGAGCACGGTGGCGCAGACAAGCACTCGAGGTGACCAACGACCTTCTGTGGCAGGCTGGCAGCGTGGGCGAGCGCACGTTACGGCGATGTGGGCGAGCACTTGCGGTGGTGGGCTAGCGCTCGAGCGGAGCAGGCAAGCACACGCGTGGCCAGCAGAGCGAGCGAGCACACCCAGTGGCCTAAGCACATCCGAGCGTCACGGTGGTCGATGGCGGCCGGTCGGGAAGAGGAACGAGCGGCGGCGGATAGGCGGAGTCAAACGAGTCACACCCAGGGGAGTCGGTACGCTGAGCTGGTATGGGTCGGCCCATGAGATTGATTTGTTTCCAAAGTTTGCTTCGCTCACGGTTGGATGCAAATTGAATGGCTAAGATGTTGGACTGCACAGACAAGTTGTTTTTGCACTTCAGAAGATCTAATTCCCCGACAAAGAACTCCACTTTGCATTACTTTCAAAAAAGAACTCCACTTTGCACAGCCAGCACCTCACCACGATGATGCATCCACTACGCCGATTCCTCCTCCTCATCGGCCTCCTCCCTGCGGCCACGTGGTCCCTGGCATTGCCCCGCTTCTCGATGTCCCAACTGAAAGCTCTAGTTTGGTTTTGGTTAATTGATGAAACCCTAAGTGCTAACCTAGTTTATCAAAGTGATTATGAGATAGGTAGCACTACTCCAAGTGATGAAGCAAAGACAAAGATCATGATAATGGTGATGGCATGGTGATGATCAAATGCTCAAACTTGGAAAAAAAGAAAGAGAAAAACAAAAGGCTCAAGGCAAATGTATAAAATGTAGGAGCCATTTTGTTTTAGTGATCAAGACACTTAGTGTGTGTGATCACATTTAGGATAGATAGTCATACTATTAAGAGGAGTGAAACTCGTATCAAAATGCGGTTATCAAAGTGCCACTAGATGCTCTAATTTATTGCATATGCATTTAGGATCTAGTGGAATGCTAACACCCTTGAAAATATTTGTTAAAATATGCTAACACATGTGCATAAAGTGATACACTTGGTGGTTGGCACATTGGAGCAAGGGTGAAGAAGTTAGAAGTGAAAACGAGTTGGTCGCGCGGACGCTGACGTCGGTCAACTGACCGGACGCTGGGTCTGAAAGCACCGAACGCAGGTAGCATGCGTTCGGTCGAACTAGTCGGTCAGCATAGTACCTAGGGTATTGCACCGGACGCTGGTCTGGGTCCGGTCAAGGTGGACTGGACGCATTTGGTCGAAGAAATATGCCTCGGGGAGCTTACTGGAAACGATCGGACGCTGAGGCTTCTGCGTCCGGTCAGTTTAGCCAGAGCGTTCGGTCAAGTACGTAGCCATTAAAATCTGACGAACAGCGTTTGAAGCTAGTGACACATGGCATGAATCAATGGACCGGACGCTGAGTCCAGGGTCCGGTCAGTCTGACCGGAGCATCCGGTCAGCCCGCAGTGTGCCCAGTGAAGGGATACAACGGCTCTATTTCATGGGGGGCTTCTATTTAAGCCCCATGGCCGGCTCAAGCTCACTCTCTTGCACATTTTCATTGACATAGCGACCTTGTGAGCTTAGCCAAAGTCCTCCCACTCATCTCCATCATTGATTCACCATCTTTGTGAGATTGGCAGAGAATCTAAGTGCATTGCTTGAGTGATTGCATCTAGAGGCACTTGGTATTCGTGTTGCGCTGTGGATTTCACTTGTTACTCTTGGTGGTTGTCACCACCTAGACGGTTGGAGCAGCGGTGGAGGATTGGCATGAGTTGGTGATTGTTCGTGGCCATCTTCAGTGATTGTGAGGGGAGTTGTACCTTCCTCGGCGGAGCGCCGAAAGGTAACTCTAGTAAATTGCTTGTGTCATTGAGTTACCTCACTTGTGGGTCGGTTCTTGCGGTGTCCTATCGTGTGGACGAGGTTTGTGAAACACCTCTTAGCCGCCGAACCACCAAGTGTTGGTCGACACAACGGGGACGTAGCGTGTTGGCAAGCACGTGAACCTTGGAAGAAAAACGATTGTCTCTTGTCTTTGGCATTCTCCCGGTGATTGGCTATATATTCATCTTGTGATTGGTTCATCCCCTACACGTCGGTATAATCATCCTACTCACTTATTTACATTCTTGTAAACTAGTTGATACAAGCTCTTTAGTGTAATTAGAATTGAGAGCTTGCTTTGTTATTTACATTCATCTAGTTGAGCTCTTTAGAGTAGCAAGGTTGAGAGCTCTTAGTGAGTAATTTCATAGCAAGTTTATGTGCCTAAGTAATCATTACAACTAGAATTATTAGATAAGTGGCTTGCAACTCTTGTAGAGCTAGAGCAAGTTTGTATTACGCTATTTGTCATACTAATCAAATTGCTCTAGTTAATTTATAGATTTTTAAATACGCTATTCACCCCCCTCTAGCTATATTAGGACCTTTCAAGTGGTATCAGAGCCGTGGTCACCGTTTGATTAAAGGCTTAACAACCTCGGTGTCAAATTATGGCTCAAGTTGTGTTCAACCATGTGGGAGGCAAACCACCGTTCTTTGATGGCACATGCTATGGTTATTGAAAGAGAAAGATAAGGATGTATCTTGGTTCAATCAATGATAAAGTATAGGAAGTGACCGAAAATGACTATGCTATCATTGGTCCTGATGATCCAACCAATCAAGATAAGATCAACAAGCAATGTAATACAATGGCTCTCAACACCATATACAATGCCATTGATTCCAAAGTGTTTGAGCAAATCAAGGATTGTGATAGAGCAAATGAGGTATGGAAGAGATTGGAGGAAACATTGTAACACCCCGGTGTTATGCCTACATTTAAGCACTGTAAATCACGCATAGCATGCATCATCAAGCATCCAAAACATACATGCTTAATCGTGTGAATAACAATTGAAACATCGCTTTGAAACATCTGAAACATGTTGTGGAACCTGAATGTTGCATACACCAGTTTAAGAATTGTTTTGCCCTGATTTTGTTTGCTAGGTTAGTAGAACTTGTTTGGTTATGATTGTAAATCATCTAGAATTGTTTATCACAATTTTTGGAGCAAGGTTTGTATTTGAATTTTTGTCGAATTTTGCTTTAAAAATAATTCTCCAAACATTAGGGTTTAAGTCGAAATTTACTTTAATGTTATAATTCAAAATCTATACTGAATTGGACATTGGTATTAAAATCAAAGTTGTAAAGGATAAAATTTTGAGCAACTTTCATTTTTGGTACATTTTCAAAAGAGGTCATTTTCGTGCTCAAAATAATATTTGAAATATGGCATTTAAAATTTTCTTGAAAAAATTTTATTGGAAAAAAGGATCTTTATTCTTCGCGGGCCGCCGCCTCGCTTCTGGCCCGCCTGCCGAAGCCGGCCCAGCGCGCCAGCAAGCCGCCCGCAGCCGCACGCCAGCCCATCGCGCCTCGGCCCAGCCCCGCGCGCTGGCCCGTCTCCCGCGCGCCGCGTCGTTCCCCTGCTGCTCGCCGCGCCACGCCACGACCGCGGCAGAAAGCGTCCGCCGCGTGGCGACCGCATGCCGGCGTCACCCGCCGCGCGGCAACCGCGGCCTGACACCGCGCCCATGCGCCCGCCTTCACCTGCTGATGCCCGCGCACTCGCTCACTCGCGCCCACGCTTCCTCTTCTCCCCTCCAGAGCCGAGAGCTCGAGCTCCGCCCTCGCCGCGCCCGCCGCTCCGCCGGCGCCAAGCTCTCGCACCGCCGCGTCATTTTCCGATTGCTCGCGCCCACAGCCGCGCCTCGCCTTCCTTCGGCTCACGCTCACGCTTGCGCCGCCTTCCGAGCCCTGGGTGAGCTTCCCCGCGCCTCGCCACCGACGTCCATGGCGCCGCCGTGCTCGGCCGCCGTGGAGCGCCCTCTTCCTTCCCTTCTCAGCCGTGCTTAGCTGCCTGCTCGCTTTCGCCATGGCCTCGCACACCTATTGTGCTCGCTTGCTTGCGCTGCCATGGCCGGAGACGGCCGCCGGCCGCTGGCCGAGCCGCGCCGTCGCACCAGCGCGCGCCCCGGCGAAGCACCCTGCCTCGGCTGGCTAGGCCGAGCTAGGCCGTGGGCTGACGCCCTGTTGGGCCGTCTCCCCTCCCTCGCGCTCGGGCCGCGCAGGCCGGTTGTGGCCGTGGGCCAGCTGTTCCCCACGGGCCGGCCCAGTAATTCTTAAATGAATTGATTTCCATTTATTATTTGTTATTTGAAATCAAAAATGGTTTGAAATATGTTTGGATGATCAAACTTGCTCCAAATTTGTTGAAACAAAATTTTCTAGGTTCCTTATCACCAGATCTACTTGGGAAAATTATTGCATGTCATGTTTGGGATACTTTTCTGTAGGATTTTATTTAATCATGGATATTACTGATAACTTGAAAAATATGTAGAAAAATCCATAGTCTGCAGAAAAATATGATTTCAAGTTTGTTAATCTTCTTAGGTCATGTACTTCCTAGGAAAAATATGTTTCATGCATGTGCTGTGGAAAACTTTGGAGGTGTAGTTCAAGTGCCTTTAATGGCTGAATTTTGTTATTTTTGCTAGAGAGCAAACTTTGTATAAAACATGCATAATTACTTACGCGCATTGCATCATACAGGATCGCAAACCGAGAACCCAGTCATCATACCCGAGGAGCCAGAGGAGCAGCTCGAGGTGCGGCAGCAGGAAGTGCCAGAAGCCGACGAGGAGGACGTTGAGGAACTTCCGGAGTGCCCCGATCACCGTCCGAGCTCCTTCGAGAGAGGCAAGCCCCGGAGCATTTTTCTCCCGGTTTGCAATGATTTAATTAAATGCTTTACTTTAAGTGATGCATTACGTTCAGGAGTTATTTGCAACCGTTGCTGCATTATACCTTGCTTACCTTTGTTATACTATATCCTTGTTACCCTGGTACCCGCAGTCGAGTCAATGCTTAGCTGGCTTAGACTGGTAGAAGTCAGGTGATTTCCTGTCACCTGCGAGCTATAGGTGGTTACCTGGATCTGCTTGGATGACTATGAAGTCATGGTATAACTAAGTGTTAAATGAAGTTGAGACCGGACGGAGACTTGCAGAGTTTTGAACTGTAGTGTTTCCGTCTGTGTCGATTAAGGACCGACCGTTGTTGGGCCTCGAGTCATGTTGAACGCATGCCTTACATTTAGCTGGCCGGATAAAGTACCTTCCGACCGCGAAGCTGGGAGATTTTTCGGGCCGAGCAGATTGCCCGCAACGCACTGTGCCGGAGCAGGTGTGGTAGGACACGGGGGCGGGATGATAAGGCCAAAGTGCAGTCGGTCGGCCCCCGGGTATATGTGGTTCCTGGCAAACTCGAGATTCCTGGAAAGTTGACTCGGTGATCAATATCTCACTTTAGCGGGTGAGTGAGGTTTGTGTAAGGAATAAATCACCAGCTGGTTAGGAATCGATTCGAATCGCCATCGCTCCTGGATAGTGAGCACTTGACTTGAGTTACTTCATCGTAGTAAATGTTATGGAACACTTGGACAGTTATAGTGAATATGACAGTATGGAAGTTGTTTAATGATCATTGGTTATCATTATCTGCTTAATCACATGTTTACTCTAGAATAGGTGCAAACCTAGTTGACAGGTTAATAATAATTAACTTGGCAATAATGCTTTTAGAAAGGTTCTTGAAATGCTAAAATGCTTCTTTTTGCAAATGAGTCAGCTACCCTACTATAAAGCCCTTCATAATCCTTGGTGTCATTTATTTTCGGTTATGTCGGGTAAGTCTGGCTGAGTACCTTCTCGTACTCAGGGTTTTATTCCCACTTGTTGCAGATGGGCAGATGTACTACGGCTACTGTATCAACTGCCTATATCCTGCGATGGGTGATGCTTAGGACCATGGGCATGGTCATTCCTTACGTCTCATCTGATGCTTTTGTTGGAAATGATCATTCGCTGGCACTATATTTAAACTCCGCGTGAGTGTGTGTGTGGTTTGAACAAATGACTTCCGCTACTTTTATTCGAACTGGTTCTGTAATAACTATGTTGAAACTCTGATGTATCTGTGATGCAAACTTTTATGTAATATGTGATGGTGACCGCTAAACTTATTACGATCATGGCTGGGACACGAGTTGGTTTGAAATCCTTCGTGATTTCACGGACTACCAGGTTATATGGGCTTAAGTTTGCTTAATCGTCTGCTCTGGTGGATGATTTTCTTACTTAATTTCGTATAATTGGTCGGTTCTGTTACAGCTGGTATCAGAGCATGGTTTAGCGTGTTACTGTTCACAAGTGTATTTAAAACAAAAAGGCATTTGAAAAACATGATTTTAAAACTATAAAGTGTGTCAGTGATCATATCCGTTATGCCCAGTTAAGGACTTTAGGTGGCTTAATTAAGTACTGACTTGGGGTTCTTGCATCATATTTCTTTTTCGTCGCTCATACGGCGTGTTATTGTATGAGTGGCACTTGTTTGAGTGGTAATGAATGGATCATTTGCCTCTACGCATCGGTAAGTGTGAGTTGTGAGAGCATGATCGGATACACCGCCGATCTAGGGTAAATGCTTATATGATGCTGGAGTAATTACATGTTCTACGCATGTTTTACAAAGGTATCCCATGTATGGGTCTTCCGTCTATGGAGGCAATGCCGTCAATAGGACGATGGTTCGGGTAGTTACTACCGTTGTACACGTATCTGGGGATTCGTGTAGAGTGTGTAGATAAAACTTTACAGCTTTTATGCATTCATTGGGAATTGGGCTGAAATGAATCTTCTGCAGGTACATAACAACGTTATCGTGTAGAACGTATTAGCTACGTATTGAGAGATCGTTGTATGCCACCGAATTCGCCGTTAGAAATCATTTATTTCCTAAGTTTGTGAGAACGTACGACACGTACATACATCATGTTACTTGTGCATTTCATTCATCTCATGCATTCCTCCCCTTATAAATTGATTATCTCATTTTGATAAAAGATGTATCACCAAAAATATGTTTCCCCGAAGTAATAAAAGAACTTTTGCTACAGATGGCCCGCACGAAGCAGACCGCCCGTAAGTCCACTGGAGGAAGAGCACCTCGACGTCCGTTGGCCCTGAGGGAGCACCGCACCACGGACACCTTCTTGAGTGAGTTTGGCATGCCGACCTTGCTTTGGAGAGTGCTCCATGATGTGGGGTACCCAGAGGGTCAAGAGCCGGTGTACTCTTGGAATGAGAGCCAGTTAGCAGATGATGGACTTGCAGTGGTGGAGATCACGGTTCCTGCTCTCGGTGATGCTCCAGATTGGGATGGTTGGCATTTGGAGTTTGAGGGTCGCACTCCAGCTGAGGGTGCAGAGGGAGCAGCCTTCCGTGTCATCAGGGACATTATGAGCAGATTTCCTAGTGAGCTTGCAGCAGCTCTAGCTGGTACTTTTCCTAGGGATGATCCTCGCGATGCCATTTGGGTCCAGCCTCAAGGAAGTGCATTAGTCAGAGGTCCAGCTGAAGGACAGGCTAGTGACAACCAGGCAATGAGTGCTATGTTCGCCGCCATTAGAGCATATGAGGGTCTCGAGAGTACCTACTGGACTTTGACTGGCTTGCGTAGTGAGGATAAGCTCAAAGGGAAGAAGCAGAAGAAGAGACAGGCACGAGCCATAGCTAGCTTGCAGGAGCAGTTGGCTGATATGAACTTACAATGAGATCAGGCGGTTGAGAGAGGTGATAGAGCTATGCAGCGAGTGCATACGTTGACTCAAGCCAACAACAATGCAGACCGCATGATTGGACAGTTGGTTCAGGAAAGGAATGAAGCCTGGAACGCAAGAAACCTTCTGCTGCAGAGGGTCGATGAGCTAGAAGAATACAACGGCAACCTGCACGAGGAGTTTCATGCGCTCTACAATGGGGTTGGCCCATATGCTCCACCGAATGCCGCTGGCATGGACATCGACGACGACAACCAGGGTGAGCCTGCAGTTTCACCTGGAGGCGATGGTGACGTCTCCGATCCCGACGATGGCCCCGAGGAGTAGGCTAGTTGCTTTACGCTAGTATCTAGGTCCTGTCGCGATGACCTTTCTTTTGTTGGCATGTAATCCATCGTATGTTGTTTCAAACGTATGAGACTTGGTATGTGGTTGGAACTTGATTCTCGAATGCGATATCTGAACGCATAAAAAGTCCAGTGTATGTATGCTGGCAATGTGATTGTATGGACGCGATGTTTGCCATTTAAGTAATTCGATTAAGTGCTGTTGTTTTAATTGGAATGCGATTGTTGTGCCTCTGTTTTATTGTATGAATTTATTCTCTCCAGTAAATTCAGTACGGCATAAGTTTTCCTTCACTCGCAATTATTACAGCTTCACTCAATCGTTACTTGTTGCTGAAATATGCAGATGACAAACACTCGCCGAACCACGTATGAAGCCGCTGAGCCCGGTGCTAACGGTACGGGGACCGGTGGTGGTGGTGGTGGTGGAAACCATGGCAACAACAATGAGCCTCCCCATGAACCGCATTTGCCACCTCCTCCCCCGTTTACCCCCGAGATGTTTCTCGCACAGCTGCTCGGGAGTCAGCGCAACACGGAACAATCCCAGAAGAACATGGAGGATTTTCTGCGCACCATCGCCAACAACGTTCAACGTGGTAACAATCAAGGCGGTGGCATGGGAGTAAACCAATATAGCAGCTTCAAAGATTTCATGGACACCAGGCCACCCGTATTCAAGAAGCAACAGAGCCACTTGATGCTGAGAAATGGATCAACACGATGGAAGATAAATTCCGTGTGTTGAGGATGACTGAGGTGCTGAAAACGGAATATGCTGCACTTCAATTGCAAGGACCGACGGGAATGTGGTGGAAGCACCATCGCACCACCTTTCCTCCAAATGCTCAGATTTCTTGGAGAGAGTTTGCTGAGGCCTTCCGTGGAGTCTATATTCCACCAGGGCTGACCGAAATGAAGTTGGGAGAGTTTCTGGCATTGAACCAGGGCACCAAAACCGTGACGCAATATTTGCATGCCTTCAACAACTTATGTCGCTATGCTCCCGACATGGTTGACACAGATGCTAAAAGGATAGCCAGTTTTAAGAGGGGTCTCAATCCAAAAATGATGAAGCATGTTGGTACCAACAACCGCGTCAGATTCAACAACTTCATCAGCGACTGTCTGAAGCAGGAGAAGAATAACAACGCCAGTACCGCAGCCAAGACACGCAAGAGAGCCTTTGAAGGTGGGCCGTCGCAAGCTAGAGCACCTATGGGAGGTCGTCCTCCATATCGCCCATCAGCACCTGGCGCTAGATTCAGGCCACCTCAGCCAAGAAGCCAAAATTTCCGTGGACCTCAAAAGCCGTACAAGATGGCAGTACAGCCCAACAGAGCAGCCGCAACTGCGGTGCAAGGCAGTTCCAAGGGAGCTGTGGGATCTGCCGGGACAGTGAGAGGACCCTGCTATAACTGTGATCAACCAGGTCATTTCTCGAAGTTTTGTCCATACCCGCCCAAGAAGAAGCAGCAGACTTATAATGCTAGAGTGCACAGTACAACAGTGGATGAAATCCCAGAGGGAGAGCCCGTCACTGCTGGTAAGTTTCCTGTCAACGAAAACCCTGCAGTTGTTCTATTTGATTCTGGATCATCGCATTCTTTTATGAGTCAAGCATTTGCACAGAAACATGAACAACTATGCATAGAATTGGGTTATGGTTACCGTATAAGTTCAGCAGGGGCTGATGTTTTGACCAACCGGATGGTTCGAGGGGCAACCCTTGAATTAGGTAGCAGGAAGTTCCGAGTGAACTTGATAGTTATGCCTGGGTTAGTCTTGGATGTCATTATAGGGATGAATTGGATGAAGGATTGGGGAGCAGTCATAGATACTGGAAGTCGAAGTACTTACCCTTAAGGATCCACTAGGTGAGGGTACTTTCC